>NW_005842550.1:900136-918414 GCF_000455745.1 Alligator sinensis
CTCTTTCCTGCCTATGCAGGGGGTCGGACTCGATGATCTATTGAGGTCCCTTCCGGCCCTAACATCTATGAATCTATGAATCATTTTTTCTTCAGATTTGTAACAAAGTGCTGTCACTATGCTGAGGACACTCATGGCTTTGTTACACCTTATGCTGTGTGCCGCACAAATGTTGATCTTCTTAGTGCTAGCTTGAAGTTTGGAGCAGTCAAGTCTTCAATCTGAGTGGCGCATATGTGGAGAGTGGCTACGCTTTAATGGAAAATGAGCTGTGTTGTGTGGATCAAGAGATAATCCTGCTCTGGAGTGGCATAACTTTGAGCAGCACAACAAGTTCTTTAAGCTGCTTTAGGGTGTTAATGTGCAGACAATCCAGGAGTTAAGAGATCTAGGAACCACCCAAAATTACCATGTAACAAGGTCCTACCTGTATTTTTCTTTTCCTTCTGACCTAACCCTGCTGTCTCGGTCCTTTCCCAGTGCCTAGCTCTGGTTCATGGCTGGATACAGATGAACCGATAGAAGCTGAATCCAAACAACACAGAAGTGATGATGGTAGACAGGCAACTTGACTTGCAGGGATTGGGACACTTAGGATTGATGGAGTTTGGCCTCTCCTTGTCATTCAAGATCATAGTTTTGGGGTGCTTCTGGATCCTCTGATGTACTTGGATCTTCTGCTGGCTGTGGTGGCTAGGGATGCGTTTCATTAGCTTCATCTGGTGAGAAGGGTATGCCTCTTTCCTTTGTACTTGGATCTGGCCACCATCATCCATATCTTCATAACCTCAAAGCTAGACATCTTCAGTGTGCTCTACATGAGGCTGCCTTCAATGACCATATGGTACCTGCAAAGCACAGAGGTCCAACTTCTGACAGAAAGGTGCCCATCCAGTCTCCTCTTCAAGATTTCCAGGGTAGGCAATTATACCACCTCTGGAGGGGGCTTATTCCACAGTCTGGACATCATAGTTATGAAGTAGTTTTTCCTAATGTTGAGCCTGAAATGGTGTTCCAGGAGTTTGTGACCATTACTTCTAGTTTTCTCCAAGGGTGCCCTGGTGAACAGTTGTTCACCGAGCCCTTGATGTATGCCCCTGATGTAGTGATAAGCTGCTACCACGTTCCTTCTCAGCCTTCTCTTTTTCAGTCTGAAGAGTCCCAGATCCCTAGGTCTTTCCTCGTATGGCTTGCCATGCAAGTCTCTGATCATATGGGTGGCCCTTCTTTGGACTCTCTCAAGCTTTACCATGTCCTTGTTAAAGTGCAGCTCCCAGAACTGGATGCAGTACTCCAGCTGCAGTCTCACCAATGCTGAGTAGAGTGATCACTACTTTGGTTTTGCTGGAGATGCATCAATTGATGCATGCCAGGGTATTGTTAGCTCTGCTGGCTATAGCGTCGCACTGCTGGCTCATGTTCATACTGTGGTCTATTATTACCCCCAGGTCCCTTTCACTCATAGTGCTGGTCAGGTTGGCTTTGCCAAGACTGTAGGTGTGCAGGAGATTGTTCATCCATAGGTGGAGCACTTTACATTTCTCAACATTGAACTTCATCTGGTTCCAGTCTGCCCAACTTGCAAGCCTGTTTAGGTCTGCCTGTATCTGCAGTGTATCTTCAAAGCACGACCACGCTTCCACATAACTTGGTGTTGTCCACAAACTTGGTCAATGAGCTCGTCACCCCCACATCCAAAGCACTGATGATGTTGAATATCACTGGACCAAGCACAAATCCTTGTGGGACATCAGTGGCCACTTCCCGCCAAGATGACGCAGATCCATTCATTAGAACTCTCTGGGTCCTGGCCCACAGCCAGTTTCTTACTCACCTGACTGTCTTGTAGTTAAGCCCACAGTCTTCTAATTTTCTCACGAGAACATCGTGGGATACCAGATCACAAGCTTTTTGGAAGCTGAGGTATATATAATCAGGTATATTGCATCTGCTTATGTCCCTTCATTTATGAACATTACTACTACTCAGAGGTGTAACTAGCAATTTTGGCATACTGGGCAGAGATGCTACAGAGCACCAGGGAGCAGGGGGTGGCAGGGGCTGCAAGTGCCTGAGAATGGGGGTACAGAGTGTTGTGACATGCTGGTTGTGCCCACTCTACATTGGCACTTGGGCCAGGTGGCCCACTTACCCTACCTTAGTTATGCTACTTATTTTCTATAAACAACAGAATAAAAACAGGCACTGATTTTGACATTTTCCTACTAATTATTCTCTTTTGTACTCATATTTAATAGTGATGTTTTAAATGCACAGAGGTTTAAATTAAAAATTGAAATTCTAATAATCTAACTACAACATTAGAGGCAAACTTATTTAATAAAATAGACTGACAAGCTGTATATCTGCTGGAGAGTATTATGAAGGCCAGATTCTGACCCTTCCTTTGAGTACTACAAAACAGCCTGAAAGCTGGCACCTTCTTCTGTGTAAAGATAGGTAGTTTAGTCACGGTAGTCTGAAGTCAGGAATGCTGCAGGCTAACAACCCTACCATGCCTTCTGTGTAAAGGGAATCCCTGGCTTGTGCAGATCCATAACAGTGGCCCTTTGCTAAAAGTATGGGTTGTGGAAAAGTGCAGCATAAGCACATCGGCAGATTGCTCTCTCTGGCCCCCTCAGGAGGGAGTCTCCCACAATGACCACTCTGCATTTCATCTTGGGAAAGGTAGCTGGTCACGATTCTCCCTCACTCGCAGGAGCTGGCAGCTCTGCAGGCTCCACTGGTACTGCAAGTGGTCTGTACCTGTTGCAGAGATACGGGGCAGGGGGAAGGGAACCCTGGTGCAGCGAGTGTTGGGGCCAGTAACAATCTTTGCTGGAAATTGGGGAATATGTTATAAGAAAGGAAATATGGTAATAATAGTTTCTGCCTTGGCCAGAGGAAAGCAAAAATAATGATGTACAGGGATCCCTAGCTGCTGGCTGTGGACTCTTTCTCTTTTTTCCCCAGTAGTCTCCTGATACTCTGTTACTTTCTTCTGCTTAGCAATATTTTCAATCTTTTTTCTTTATTCTATCTTTTTGAAAACAAGGTATATATCTTATTTGGGGACATGCTCTATGCATGAAAATATGGTGATTAATCATTTTTTTCCAAACAGAAATTAACAACAAACAAATTCATCATGATTATTGTCTGTTTCATGTAATAGATAGCGCTTTTCTTCTGTAACAAAAGAACAAAAAATACCTGTAAAAAATTGTTTCCCATATTCAGAGACACTTATGTTTCTTCATGGGCAGGAAAGGGTCTGAGCTTTTCTGGTATTAAAGGGGCATGTCAACACATGCAAATTATCCAAAATCAGTTAACTTGTGAGTAAACTACTTGTGAGTAAATGCTCCCAGGCAGTCATCTACACATGCAGGGAAGTGGGAGAAAATTTGCTGCTCCTATCAGCAAACTGCTCCCATGTCCTGCGGCATTGCAATGGGCTCCTACCACCATCAGGTAAGCTCAAGGTTTCCCCCAGATGCTAGCCCAGGGGCTGGCAGGGAGCATCGGGCCAGAAGGCAGTTGTCTCCTAGCCAGGGATGGGACAATGCTCCCTGTCTCACGAAGCTGCCTTTTGCCAGGGTGGGGACAATGTCGCCCTGCCCTGGCAGAAGGGAGCTCCCAGGAACAGGTCCCTGTCCCAATCTATGGGTGAGGCAGCTAGCACCAAGACCCCAGCTGGGTGGGGATTCCCTGCCTACCTGGGGCCTCACTAGTAGATGGCCCACAGCTGGATGGGGCAGGGGCCTGGGACCTGCCCCACCCCTGCAGCTCTTTACAAGGGGTGTTTACAAGCCCCATGCCTCAACCACCCACAATTGTGGGGTGGAGGCTGGAGAGTCTGTTCCCTGCTCAGCTCCATGAGCGTGGAACTGGGCAGGGAACAGGCTGGGGATCCTGTTCCCTGCTCAGCACTGTGAGTGCAGTGCTGGGTGGGAAAAAGAATGGGCAGCCTGTTCCGTGAGCACAGAGCTGGGTGGGGAACCAGCTGGGGAGCTTGTTTTCTGCTCAGCTCCACAAATGCAGATCTGGGTGGGAAACAGAGTAGGGAGCTTGTTCCCTGCTCAACTCTGTGATGGGGGAACAGTCTGGGGAACTAGTTCCCTACTGAGTTCTGTAAGTATGGAGCTGGGTAAGGAACAAGCCGGGGAGTTTGTTCCTGGCTCAGCTTCACGAGTGCAGAGCTGGGCTGGGAACAGGCAGGGGAGCCCAAGCAGCAGGAGGGAAGGGGGAGCGGGCCCAGATAGAGGGGGTGGGGGGACAGGGCTCCATCACTGCCCACTCCCTCCCTCCCCGTCATTCTTGATGGGCAATTGGCTAGTTAACAATAAAGGGGCAGAGGATTATTAATCCTCCTCAGAATCTCTGGGACTTTCATGATATCTTTGAGGGTCGGTGGATTTTAAGGGCCCAAGTGGTTGGACACAGGCTTACATCCCAGCCCCATCCAATGCCATCAGAATGTGCAATGACACAAATAAATTGAACCAGAAAAGTGTATTAAATCACAACCAGAAACACTAGCATCAACTAATATACCTATACAAAACAGACATACAAAAAACTAGAACTCTTGGTTCCAAAATGATACCTTTTATTAGACCAACTGGAAAATGGCAAGAAAAACACTAATCCATATACAGAGATATATTAAAAACAGGAGAACAAATAGCAAACACTGTGGATACTAGGTGTCACTGTGTTGCAGTGGCAAGGCCTGTCAATGTGAACTGGCTGACAGCAAAACTGACAGTAGTCACTTCACTGAGGATTTCTAACATTTGCCCTTTGCGGGTACTCAGAAACTCAAGCCAGGGATTACCAAATCTGGTCCAAGAGTTAAAGTGGGGAACACCAACCAGGTCCAAGGTAAGTGGGTCTCCACCAGCTAACCAGGATATCCTCGAGGTAAGTTGCCTTGCACTGACTCACTCTCCCTGCAGGCTCACCACAACAATATACACATCAACATCTTCTCACAAGTATACACCACACACTTCAAATGCCTCAAACTCAACACACCACCTACGTACCACACCACCAAGCATACATCTCAATCACGTGCCACACACACGCAACACACACCTTATATACCTTGCAGTCGCCCCATACACATCAATCAAAAACTTATCCAATCACTTTTGCAGGGGACCTGGCAATCAGGTGTCTATCATGTCTTCATGCAATCTGATGTTATAGTACCTCACAAAGTCTACCATCAAGGCAGGTTATGTAACCTGGGGCTACTTAGCGCATGTGATTTTATGTAAGCAGGTCATCATCAAAGGGCACTCGGTCAGCATTTTCAACACCTTGCTCCCTTCTAGTCAAGACAGCATGTGCATACCATAATCAAGGCTGAGAACTAGGAGTGTCTATATTGAGTCCTTCCTATATAATGGAAGGGTAGTTGGGTAAGCACTATGCCTAAGCAAAAAAAGATTAAAATATCGTAAGCAAGAGATTTAACCTTGCTGAATATTTTATGATGCGCATAGTTCTGTTTTTCTGCAGAGTTTTTTTTAAACCAATTACTTACTAGGTAGGGCAGCTTTAGTGACAGACAATTGCTCTGATGGAGCAAGGCACAATGATATGTCAGAGATGTCTGTGACAGACAGGAGGCCTGGCAGAACAATTAGGTGATAAGATAGAATAAATACTGTTGTCAACAAATAGGTTATATGACAAGGCAAATAACAAATGATAGAGCACAGGAGGAAACAGGTGATCTTCTGGCTAAAAAGCAAAGCTGTGTATCAATGGGTAGCAATCATAAATGATTGAAACCACAAAGAAAAAGAACTAAAGCAACTGATTCAGCAGCCAGTGTTTATGTACAGTTGATAGGATTTGCTATTTTGATGCTGTAGCTGAAAAGCATCTCTCAGAACCATTGTAGGACTTTAGGATGTCTAGAAAATTCTAATCCATAGAGAATTGTACATTTACAGAAATGGGTTGTGCTCACTGAAAATAAAAATGCTCACCCTTTGGCTCAAATCCTTCAACAGGCTTTGTGGGTATGAAGGGGAAGGTCTGATGTAGAAGAGGAATGGATTGTAATGGTTCCAACATGCTGGGATTTATATCTTTGCTGCACTACTTGGCTGTCTTCCAAGGGGGCTCCAGGTATGGCAGTGTAGAGGGAATTTGTGGCAGGAAAAGATCAATTAATTTGAATCTGCTGGTCTATTTTTCCTCCCAACCCCCTTTATAGGCTAAGTTCTCAGTGACAGTTACAGCAGCAGCAATACAATACTTTTCTTGGTGAGCTACATTCTATAGGAATATTTATTGGCTGCAAACCCAAAAGAGAAAACCCATCTATTCCCACTACCCAAAGTTTTATGTGCCAGAGGTGTCACAGGCCAGTTGGTCACTGTGAGTGTATCGATTTTATCACAGGCCAACTGGGCTGTTTGATTCAGTTTTGGATTGAGGAGGCAAAGTTGGGAGTGAAATAAAGGCAAATTTATTATAGCTTACACACACAAAACAGTTAACAGAAAGATAAATGCAATAAGCAGATAATGCAGTATTTAAGAACTAATAGTAAATAATAACAACAGATAATAACAACAGATAGATAGATCAATTCTGTCACAGGCCAGCTGGGCACTGCGAGGGTATTAGCCACTGGGCTGTTCAAAACAACAGATAGACAGACATAGGTTAGCAACTTATCGATAGTCCATCAATGCTAGGTGCGTGCCAAGTAATTCCAGCGAAGTCAGGCGTCCCAGTTCAAAGCTGTCAGAGGGATTACTGGGGAAGATCCCTTGATCAGGATCTGATCCTCACTCACACCAGGAGTCTGGGGTCTGGGTGTGGATCAGAAATGACCGTTCTGTTCCCTCCTTCCTGCTGCTTACCTGATGCACATGCTTTTTATACCTAGTTTTATGTTAATCTGTTGGCCTCAGGGCCACTCATGATGTTGCCCTATAGCTGTTACCCTATGGGATTGAAAGGTCTTAAAATTATCATAAAAGGTTACTACCCAGATTCGGGTTTATCCAATAAGCAAATTATGATGCAGCACCTTTAGGTTTGAAATTGACATTGCTCCGCCTAAATTCCAATCCCTTCTAGGCTTCATTTGAATATGCTTTCTTGGAATATGTTTTCTTGGAATGTGTTGGGTGTGCTAGGCAGTTAGATCCAGTTTTTATCACTAAGGCTGAACCCTGAGCAAAAAACCATTGGGTCTCCTAATCTTACAGCTACAGCTTCGCCTATGGGGCCCAGTCAGTTCCACAAACAGTTAATTTATCATTTTGGTTAAACTTATGACAGACAAGTTACATTTGCAGTTTACAAACTTACAAGCATATATTAACTAAGATTACCTGTTTAGGCAAAATACCAAATGCCTCCAAGAAGCACATATTTATTGCTTATTAATCCCTCTGGTTTTGGCTGTCACACAGAGGTACATAAACTTGTTCCTTCACCAGATAGGAGTAATTATTAGGATCTTTACATGAATTTTCAACTTGTTACTATGTTAACAACCATCTCTGCAAAAGATTTGCTTACCTACAGGAAAATGACAACCTAGCATAGCAATTAACATCATCGCACTACAAACAGTTACAATGGGATTTCCCTTTTTCCAATTTCTCTCCTTTGGATAAATATTTAAAATATCTTCCCACTATTTTGCCATGTGCAGGTTTTAGCATGTGGTTAGAGGTCATTAAGGTGGCTAAGCTATGATTACATTACCTCCAACAATATCTGAAGTGATTTTTATTTGGTCTCTTTTAGACTATCACTCTGTTAGTGCTTCATTGGCCTCATTTGAGAAACTACTCTGTTGTCCAATGGGCCTAATGAAGAAAAATATTTTTTTCCTGACATTAAGTTCATTTTTTCAGTTTTATATTACAATCCATTATTCTTTGACTACCTTCAATATTTTCCTCTCTCCCTGACACTGTTTACATCACAAGCATTTGAAAGACAAACCAAATATAACCCTCGTACCAGTCAACAGCAAGAAGGTCTGGGTTCACATTTAGGGGTGCCCAATGAATTGTACCAGTGGCTCAAGCCCCCACCCAGAAATCTGGGAAATCTAAATTTGATTGGGGTATTCCATACATAATCCCCATTCTTGCAAAGCAATATAAACCAACAAATACAAATTTATTATGAAAACACAAATAAAACAACCCCCCCCCTCGAAACCTTAAACACAACATAAACATTATATCTACCACAGGTTCATAGTTTGAACCTCTTTAGAGAGGCTTCACCCCAACCCAGGTAAGTCTGGGACTTGGGGCTCCCAAAAGGGCTGCCTTAAATTTGGGGTTCATCATATAATGGGAAGCTGCTTGTGGTCAGCAGTTTGTGGTGCAAGGGGTCCCTTGTCGCTCCTGGAGAAGTGGTAGAGTGCTGATCTTCACTCCCATGGAGAAGCTGTGTGTGTTGGGGGTGGTGATTGCGGCTCCAGCCAGCACACATGCACCTCAAAATTTCTGGACTGGATTATATGGCTTGCTGAGACAGAAACTGCAGAACAAACTCAAAAGGGAGCTAGGTTGATTACTGGCCATAATCCAGCTTGGCTGGAGCAAAGGACCATCAAAAGAAACAAAGGGGGAAAGACAGGCCTACACTCTGGGCATGGGCTGCAGGTAGTTTGGGTCACACAGCTCCAGTGGGAGCAGAAGGTTACAAACCTCAACCTCGGCCCAAATCTGGCAGGATTAGAAACTACCAGATTTAAACACCCTGTTTAAAAACTACCAGGCCTAATTCCTGGCCAGCCAACCCAAGAAATCAACACCCTCCTCCCTGGTATTAATCCATAGTTTCATAGTTGTTAGGGCCAGAAGGGACCTTGACAGATCATCAAGCCCGACCCCCTGCCATGGCAGGAAAGAGTACTGGGGTCAAACGACCCCAGCAAGTTGTTCATCCAGCCTCCTCTTAAAGACCCCCAGAGTAGGAGCAAGCACCACTTCTCTTGGAAGTAGGATCCAGATCCTAGCCACCCTGACAGTGAAGTAGTGCCTCCTGATATCTAGTCTGAATCTACCCTCTGCTAGCTTGTGGCTGTTATTTCTAGTCACTCCTGGTAGTGCTCGGGGGAACAGGTACTCCCCCAATGCCTGCTGGTCCCCTATGACTAGTTTGTAAATGGCCACTAGATCCCCCCTCAGCCTTCTCTTATGGAAGCTGATCAGGTTCAGGTCCCGTAGCCTCTCCTTGTAGGGCCTGCCCTGCTGACCCCTGATCACGCGGGTGACCCTCCTCTGGACCCTCTCCATGTTGTTCACATCCCTCCTGAAGTGCGGTGCCCAGAACTGGACGCAGTACTCCAACTGTGGCCTGACCAGTGCCGCATAGAGGGGGAGGATCACCTCCTTGGACCTGCTTGAGATGCATCTGTGAATGCATGACAAGGTGTGGTTGGCCTTCCTGACCGCGTCCCCACACTGTCGGCCCATGTTCAATTTAGCATCAATAATGACTCCAAGATCCTTTTCTGCCTCTGCACTGATGAAAAGGGAGTTCCCCAGCCTGTAGGTATGCTGTCGGTTCTTCCCCCCCAGGTACAGTACCTTGCACTTGTCAGTGTTGAAACCCACCCTGTGCTCATCCACCCACCCCTGTAACCTGTCTAGGTCTGATTGCAGCCTATTACTCCCCTCTAGTATGCCCACTTCCCCACACAACTTAGTATTGTCTGCGAATCTGAGCAGGGTGCTTTTTACCCTCTCATCCAAGTCACTGATGAAGATGCTGAACAGTGCAGGCCTGAGAACCGAGCCCTGCGGAGCCCCACTGTCCACATCCCTCCAGGTTGAATAAGACCCGGCCACCACCGCTCTCTGGGTGCGGCCCTCCAGGCAACTAGTGACCCATTTGACTGTGTAGGTGTCAATGCCACAGTTCCCTAGTTTTTTAATGAGAATGGGGTGAGAGACAGTGTCGAAGGCCTTCCTAAAGTCCAGAAAGACTACGTCCACTGTTACCCCTGCATCTAAGGATTTTGTAACTTGGTCATAAAAGGCCACCAGGTTGGTCTGAGAGGACCTGCCTCTAATGAACTTGTGTTGGTTGCCCCTAAGCATAATCTCCCCTGCTGGTCCCTTGTGGACATGCGCCAGAATAATTTTCTCAAAAAGTTTACCCAGGATCGAGGTAAGGTTAACTGGCATATAGTTTCCTGGGTCCTCCTTCCTCTCTTTTTGAAAATGGGAACCACATTGGCCCTTTTCCAGTCCTTTGGCACCACACCAGAGCACCACTAGTGCTCATAAAACCATGCTAGGGGTCCTGCAATGACCTCTGCCAATTCCCTCAGCACTCTGGGGTGGAGATCATCAGGACTAGCTGATTTAAATATGTCCAGTCCCTCCAGAAGTTCCCTGACTAGATCCTCACTGACCCTAGGCCTGGGTATGCCTCCCCTGGGGCCTATGGGGGTCCCGGTGGGGGGGGGGGTGACCCAAACGATCCTTGCTGAGGAAAATGGAGGCAAAGAAATTGTTAAATAGGTTAGCTTTGTCATTTGGTGTGACAACCAGATTTCCTAGCGTGTCTTGCAGCAGCCCCACATTACCAGGTACCTTTTTTTACCCCCTATGTATTAAAAAAAGGACTTCTTGTTGTCCTTTATCTGGATAGCTAGTCCCAGTTCCATCTCTGCCTTGGCCTTCCTGACCGCCCCCCTACAGCCCCATGCAACCAAGGTTTAGTCCTCCCTGGTGGTGGCCCCTCCCTTCCATTGGGTGTACACCTCCTTCTTAGCTAGGAGATGTTCCTGTATACTTTTGGTGAGGCACGGGGGTTTTGCACCCTCTTGCCCGCTTTGATCCGTGTTGGGATTATCTCCCTTTGGGCTTTCCCTCTCTTTGATCCGTGTTGAGATTACCTCCCTTTCAGCTAAACCAAGAAATCAATTCTCTCCTCCCTGGTATTAATCCCTTAAAGACTCAGAAAAGGGGGAAGAAAAGGAGGAGAGGAGTTCTCAGATACTGGGACATTTCTCCTTCTCTCTGTCTCCTTTACATGAGTTTTCCCTTTCTTTAGCTACAGATTCCTTCTCACCTTGGTGGGGACTTCACTCTTCAGCAGCCACTAGCAGCTTCTTCCTCCTTCCCAAACCAGCCTAGCAGACCTTATATCCCTTAGCATGACATCACCTTAGCCTTGTCCAGTCAGAGAGTGCCATGCTCCAGTCTCTCTTTTAACCAATCTGCCTGAAAAAAGTCTTTGCTCCTGGCCAATCAGGCCAGAGTATTTTACATATCTTACTCAAATACAAGGCCCCAGCTTTCCATGTGTAGAGAGTAATGTGGCCAGAATAACAGGGGCCATCTTGCCCACATGGCCAGAACTCGTGTTCACTCGTGTTTTCACATCAGCAACAGTCCAGAGGAGAAAAGGAAAGGGGAAAAAAAAAGATAAATACAGAAAAAGCATAATACAAAGCAACCAAAGGCACACACACTGCCATACATAGCACAAGTGTGTGTGGATGTTACACAGATAGTATTCAATAATGTGCAGATTAGTGATGCTTAGATTAGAGCAATGGAGGACAACCTTTTATGACAGTTGTGCCACAAGGTAATCTCTACACACTCCCCAAGTGCCAATCTGATCCCCTTTCCCTGATTGCGCTGTTGTTCTGCTTTCTGCTCCCTGCATTATCTGCCACTGTACTCCCTGCTCCCTTCCCAGTCTGCTGCATACTACATACAGAAACTGCTCAGGTCACTTGTGGCATGTATGCCACAGGTTGGCTACTCCTGGATTAAAGGAATATTCAAAATTCACCCACTGAAATTAGGAGGAGAAAGGTCTAAAACAAGCAAGACAGCGTACTTTTTTATCTAATGCAATCCAATTACGGAATTACTTGATACAGGACATGGAAAAGGCAGATAGCATAGGCAGGTTCAAAAAAGGAACTAGACAAATTCATGGGTGATATATCTATTAATAGCTGTTGAACAGAATGACTACAGATATTTTCTTTGATATCTCTAAAACAATAATGGTGGATGCCAGGATGGGCTGTGAATAGGGGATAGATCACATGTTCAACTTCAGGTCAACAGGCCAGATCCAGTCCACTGTGCTGTGTCATCTGGCCTAAAGCACTCTCCCATGGGTCCTAAAAATTGGCAGCAGAAGAGCACTGTTCCCCTGATGCCAATTTTCTGGAATCCTAGGCCTTGCACATTGGATCTGGCACCTGATGCCAGTGCAAAGGGCCAGACGGGGGTGGTGCTGGGCCCCCAGAGCCCATTCCCAGAGCATGAGGCAGGGAGGGGGCAGTGCCAGGATCCAAGGCCTGATTTGGCCTCCAGATGAGCCCTCTTTTGCTCATCTGGCCCATGGGGCCAAAAGGTTGAGCACTACTTTTCTAGATACATCTAGTTCAATGTTCTCCCTCTAAAGCAGGAGTGGGTAATTATTTGCAGTGGAGGGCCACTTAGGGAGTTTTGATGAATGGTTGCAGGCCAGGTCAGCAAGCCCCTGGCCTGCAACAGCTCACCAAATGGCTAGTGACTCACTAAGTCCCTAAGTGGCTCTGCCCTGGGGCCTGGCCTCATGCTGTCACTGCCCAGCAATCCCAGGGTCTCCATTGAGACTGTTCCAGGACCCCTGCAGACAGGGCACACTTGCCTGGGTATGGGGCCACAGGCAGGTGGGGAGCAGCATCTGGAAGTAGGTTGGGAGGGCAGGGTTGGGGCTGGGGCCTGGGTTGGGATCATGGGGTGGTGACAGCATGGGGCTGGGGCCCAGGGCTGAGCTGCAATCCACCCTGCATGCCCATGCCTGTTGAAATGTTGCAGGGATGTGCAGGTAGTGGATTGTATTTTGGAACTCACAACATTTGCTGTCATCATTCTGCTTCCATGTTATGCCCTTTCCTCGACCCTTTTCTACTTATATCCATTTCAATTTTAAAGTTTTTGAGGGAATGGACTGCCTACTGCTTTGTGTTTCTACAGTGTTCCAGTACTGTTTGATTTCTAGGCACTACCTTAATCAACAGGAATCATCACCATCAAGGCCATCATCAGTTCTAGTATAGTCTGAGCCAGATGAATATCTCCCAAATCATGGTTCATGCATCATCATGCATTAATTTCTCTGGAGATGGATTTACTGTTGATTTTTGGAAGACTGCCTACCTGGTATATAGGTTGGAACAAACAAGTGAGGAATTATAGCCCCGCTGCCACACCATGGTGGTTGAATAGGTTCCCCCTTGAAAACTAGAGAATTAGCAGCATAAGATAATGCTCCCTACTCTGTGACTAGCACCCACTCACTCAGCAAGTGGGATAGATAGATGTTTGATGGAGAAGTTTAAATTCTGTCTTTTGGCTTTAAAATGGAACAATGACTTAGAACAGGGGTTGTCAACTGGGGGTACATGTACCCCCAGGCTATTTGGGGTACACACAGGTGGGAGGGTGGGGACGGGTGCTGCCACCCACCACCCCACACCACCGCCTCCCAGGAGTAGGGCCAGGGGGAACAAGGGCAGCGCCACCCCTCTGCGGGCCGCACAGGTGCTGCCCAGTCAGCTGGACAAGGGGAGAGTGGGTGGGGGGAATCTCACAGGTGCCGTTCCATGTGCACCAATGCGCCTCCCCGCCACGCTCCATGTCCAGCCATATGCCATCCCCAGCCCTTACTCTGCATCTGGCTGCCAAGAGTACACTTATTTTAAAAGGCTGAAAACCCCTTAAAACATGAAATATGTTTTATCCTCATGGGCATCATGCTAGCCAGATCTAGTTAAACAAAATGTACATTATTTTTAGAATGCAATTCAATTCAATTGAATATATTACTATGGATGTATAGTATTACACTATAAAATACTGAAGAGAACAATAAAAAATAAACATCAATATCAAAATCAAGATATTTATCTTATCAAAATAAGGCAGGTATTTGTCATAATGTTTCAATGGCTTTATTGCCTTTTGACTAGTTGGTTAACTACCTATATAATGCAATGCACTTGTTTCCACATTATTAACAATGCCTTGAACAACAATACCTCTATATGATTTAACTACTGTGCAATAAACATAGACCTGGAGGAGATCTAACAAACAAATTAGAAATGTCCTTAATGTTACAATTTAGTGATCTGAATTAACACTGTGGGTTTTAGTCCCTTAAAAATCTATGTCTTGAGCCTACAGGTACTAGAAAACTGACTTCTGATGAAAAAAAAAATCTGGTGCCTAAGCTATTCAGAAACCAAATTATCAATGTTTAACATTTTAAAATTATATTATGTAGTTCAAATTCTACTTGGGTATCTTTGCTTGCACAACATCTATGTTATTATTGTTAACTATATATTTAGGTACCTGGACAATCATGGCTTTTATTAGCCATAAATTATTAACTATGCAAAAAGGAAAAAAAAAATCTTGGCTGACAAAGCTACAATTTAATCTGGTGTGTTTGCTGTTACTGAAGGTAGACTAGACAGCAACAACTATGTTTAAGGTCACCTGACCCTTTCAAATTACTACTGAAAACAACAAAGCAACTCACTATTAACATTATGCAAAATAAAATATTACTTATATTTATGGTGGTGTAATAATTACCATGACCTCAGCAACCACTTGAGTTAAATTTGCAATGGATGGGAATTCCCATTCCCATCCATTGTGTCTCAATTATAAACTAAATTAAATAAAATGAAATTTTTTTTGCAATATTACTATAACATAACACTTCAGAGGGACATGCATGACATTTTGTAATATAGTGGGGTATTTTGTATGTGCCAGACAAAAACAAGCCGTAAATATCGTCAACATGACAAGCATGTTAAATGTTTTCCATACACATAATATTAATTGATTATTATAGTAAAATTGTAAATGGAAAAATGTATGCCATCATGTCTCTTACACATGGAAGATGTCCAGGGGAAAAAAATGCCATTTAAGAAGAGAAGGCAACTGTATTCTAAAATGGAAGCTTATTTTTAAAATAGTTTTTACAATTAAAAAAACCGGAACCCAAATATTCTGAAATGTCTTTTTTTGTTTTGTTTTAATGCCTTAGCTGCTTTATTTCCATTTTTAATTTGCTAGTAATTATGTCCAGGTTTTTTTATTTGTTTTTTCTTCCTTGTATTTAAATTGTTATTGTACTACTAACTTTGAAAAAGCTAACGATATTTCATAGAGATTCAAAAATGAGGAAAAGGAAAAAAAAAAGAGAAGTTTTAAAAAAGTTTTAAAAAGTAAGGGCAAAAGGTAAAAGAGTAGAGAAATGTGGAGAAAATAAGAAGAAAATGGAGTTTATTGTATTTACCTGAATATAAGGTGACCCTCCCAACAAACAGATTCTATATATGGACATTTTATAACTTTGTTATAATTTTCCAGGTACAGAATATCATTATTGGTGGTTTGCCTTAAATTTGTCCCCTCTCCCACTGCTACAGCAGGGAAAATACATCTGGATCAGGTAGCCCCCTTGTCCACTTTCCTAACTTCTTCCCCTTGCAGCCCTTTTCTTTACTGTGAGACACTGTTCTCTGTGAGCATATGGAAGTGAAGAAAAAAATTGAAAAAAGCTGATCTTGAAATAAACATAGCTGTACCAATTTGCATATAGTTCCCATAGACTTATTCATCCAGAGCTGATGCATTTTGTTTTTTTTCTGTAAATGTTACAATTTTTAGCACTTCAATTCATGCTTCCAAGTTCCAGAGTCTCAACTCAACTTTCTGAGTTCTACATTCCCATTTCTGTGTTTCTAAGATTTAACATCTCAATTTGAGGTTCTTTGCCCCACAGTTTCCAAGTGCCAGTTCTAACTTCTGATTTCCACATTCCAGAGTTGAAGCTCAAGTTTGAGGCTATGAGGTTCTAGTTATGAATTTCTGTGTTTCAATTCCAGTTCCAGATATAGCTTTCCAGAGTTCAGGTTTGATGTTCTCAGAGTCTCTTCCTAAGGCTTAATGTTCCAAATTCTAGAATTCAAGGTCCCAAATTTTGCAGTTCTGCTTCTGAATTTCTCCATCCCAGTTCTGATTTTGAGTTCCACTTAGAGGTCCAGAATCTCAATTTGAGTTTTAATGCCCTAGAGTTTCTGTTCAAAGCTCTGAGTTTCCAAAATCCTGGGTCCTGCTTTGAAGTTAAAGGACCAGGTGCTATGCAACCTATTAAGCATTTAAGTGAACGTAGGCACCTAAATGTGATTTTAGTCCACAGTGTTTGAGTCCATGAAAAGCTATTAATGGACTGGTCTGTACATTTCCAAGGAACCATCTCCTCCCTTATGTTCCACTCTCATCCCTAAGGTCCTTCAGATTCTATCTGTGCACCAAGTTTGTTTGGGGGTGATATGTTGGAGTATAGTCTCTGGACTATTTCTGGAAGCATTGTAAGATCATTTTGGGGGGGGCAACCTTTTGGCTGGGTGGGGAATTACATTCTGTGGTATCATTTTAGGAGTTCTTTTATCACTTACTATTTTAATATTTTTTCTCTTTTATGTTTTTTCTTGTTTTTATTGTAAGCTACCCTGAACATTTTTGGGAGAGGGCAGCATATAAAACAAATCAATTGATTAAACAAACAAACAAACAAACAAGAAGATGGATGGGTTTTTTCTCTTGCTCAATTATTTTTGGCATTCAATGTTAAGAGTAAACTGATGCTGTGCTACAAAAGTACTGGATTAATGAATTATTAGGGCTTGGACAGGATGGAATAAAACTGTACCTAGACATCTAGTAGGTGGAATAAAATCTCATCCAAAGTTTCCATATTCCCAAGATGAACTTTGCAATTCTGACTTCTGGAGTTTCTTAGTTCAGGGTTCTACAATCCCAGTTAGAGAATCCAAATGTCATGTTTTAGTCTGAAGTTCTGAGTTTGAGTTACAGTGTCTCAGTTTGAAATTGTAAAATGCATAGACTGTTTGGGCAGCAGAAACCAGAAACTAGTGTTCTTTCCCATCATGGTGGGTAACTGATTCATTAAACCTGAGAGCCTCACACTGAAACTTGGTGGCTCCCTGGACTGGACATTTCACATTAGGTAATAGTTGTTTAGAAAACAGAAATAGCCCTTGCAGAAATTATTTTAGGTGAGAAAGGGAACCTTAGGTTTTGGTCTCTGCTTCCAATGCTGTTTATATATTAGTTTGCAAATCCTAGGTCCAGCAATGTGGGACATAATAATATAAATATTCAAGCTCAGGCAAGAGGGTGCAATCTCTGAACTTTGAGGTAGCATCCAACACATGCAGGCATATGTGCTTGCAGCAGCTCAAATAGAAGCGATGCAAATTTGAACCGGGCTTTTTGCTTCAGTGCACATGCCCCGACACGCACTTTGGTATGGGGCAAATTGTGCCACTTGGGGCAAAATAACCCTGCCTGGCTCCTCCTGGATCTACAGCCAGGGGGAGCTAGAGCCAGAGGCCAGCACCTGTGCTGTCTCCAGTAGTATAAAAAGCCACCCTGTCCTGGCCCGTAGCTCAGAGCTACTTGTTCTCAGGACCTCCTGGGAACTAGCCAAATGGTACATAAGGACATGACCCCTTGTGCCAGCTGGACTGCTGAAGCAGCCCTGAGAGTTCCCTGCACCCTCTACCCACTGCAGCAGTCTGGCAGTGGGGGCTGCTGTCTGGCTGTGACCTGCTGCACCCCTGCCAGTCCTGGATGGGGGCTGCACAGTGAGTAGAGGCATCTGCCCCTCTGGATTGCTGCCCTGCTTGGCCCCATCCCCCACCAGCTCCTGCAGCCCCCAACCCAGCCTCTGGCACTTAAAAAAAAAAAAAGCCCCTACTCACTGCATTAGCAGGGGTTGTGGGGGCTCCAGAACCTAATGGCAAAGCCCCCTCCCCCAGGCAGCACAGGGCAGTGGAGGGTAGCAGGGACTGGGCTGGAGCTGCTGGGGCTGTCACCTGGCCCTGTGCTGTGAGGGGGCGGGGGCAGTGACCCAGACAGGCAGCTGTACTGTTGGTAAGTGCCGGGGGGGGCCCCTACTCACTGCATTAGCAGGGGTTGTGGGGGCTCCAGAACCTAATGGCAAAGCCCCCTCCCCCAGGCAGCACAGGGCAGTGGAGGGTAGCAGGGACTGGGCTGGAGCTGCTGGGGCTGTCACCTGGCCCTGTGCTGTGAGGGGGCGGGGGCAGTGACCCAGACAGGCAGCTGTACTGTTGGTAAGTGCCGGGGGGGGGCATTGTTTTGTTTTGTTTTTAATTGTGGGGATGCCGGAGTTGG
>NW_005842550.1:918520-926438 GCF_000455745.1 Alligator sinensis
GGGTGGGGCTGGCAGGGGTCCCCCCATGGTCCCCTCCCCCCTCCTGCAGCCTCTCTGACTCCCTACTTACCTGCACCGGAGCCCGGGTCCAGCTCCCTGCAGCTGGCATGCTGTTTGCCCTGCATGGGCAGGCAGAGTCCTTCAGCACCAGGGTGAGGGCCAGCCACAGAGATGCTCTGGCTGCTACAGGAGAGTCTCTGTGGAGGACCCAGCCTCCAGTTGCCTCAGGTTTTTTTCACTTCAGTTTTTTTTGACCCCTGGATATCCAGGGGTCTAATTTTGCCCCCGCGCTGCAAACCTGCAGCAGGGGGAACCTTTTCCTGTTCCTGAACGTGCCTCTTGCAGCATCGCAAAGGGGTTTGAGATGCTGCAAGAGGCATGTATGGGCTCATGTCGATGTGCCCTGAATGGTTAAATGGATACATGAGAGTTTCTATGACTTTTCCTCTTGAATTCAGACATCTAAATTCAACCCAAGTTCCAAGCTTCTTTGCAAATCCTACCATAAGGCCTTTTGTGCAACTAGCTCTCCACCTGTAGCTAAATTAACCAAATAGCTAACATTGGTTGATACATTCTCTAAGGAAGATTAAGTAGCTAGAATTTTGTTGCTTGGGTTTTATAGAGGTAGTGAATGTGGGTTGGGAAGTCAGGTTCGTTTGACTGGGAGGGGGGTGCTGTCTTTGGTGAAAGGCAGGTAACTGGGATGGGAAGTGTCAAATAGTATAGATTTCCTTTGAATTTGGGAAGGGCAGGAGCATAGGTGGTAGAGTTTATTTTGATGTGCCTTCTTAATTAAATATTTTGTTCTGTTTCTACAATTTTTGTCTTTTGTTTTAAGCTACCCTGAACCTTTCTTGGGAGGAGAAGGGCAGCAAATAAATCAAATAGAGGAATAAGTAGATAAATATCCCACAGCACTTTGCTTCTATCTAAAATTACTAGAAATATTTCTTTTCCTGTAAATTTTGCATCAGTAAGGCCATTAGACCATCAGGGCAATGAAAATACTGCATGTGTAAAAGAATGCAAAAGACTACAGAAGTTACACACACATCTCTGATCTAAAAAAAAAATAGATCAGAAAATAACACATACAATATGCTGTATTGTGTTATTTGTGTTACAGCAGCCCATAGAAGCCCCATCCAAGATCAGAGCCAAGTATTACTATATACTACAAGCATATATTTCCTGGTTCAGGAAGTGCCTAAGCTTAAGTGCTTTCCTGAATGACAGCTGTGGTGAGAGATGGTCTTTATCTTAAATAGTTAATAATAGACAAGAGAGGGGAAAAGGATGGGAAGGAAAAGAAGCACATTGATTGAGTTACCCATCACCAACCCACCTATATGTCAGTAGAAGAAAAAAAGAACCGTGTTTCAGTTCAGTGTCATATACATTCAGGTATACTGCTGGTATTTTATAAAATAAAATACAATATTGTATAATTACAAACAGAGTGTTAATGGGTTTTCAAAACAGGGCAGAGATAAGATAGTGTATGCTATCTTAACTTTTCCCCTTCTGATTTTGGGGTGCTTAATTGCACAATATTAACATTCTCCTCTAATATATAATATATATTATAAAATTCAGTAAATGTTTAGTAGCATTTGAATTTCTATAGTGAGTGTGCTACAGAATTGTAAGACATGCAGAATATCTAACTGAATTGAAACAGATAGCTTAGCCTCTCTGATTTCCATTTATATGCTCAACAAACTGTCAGAGAGGAAGTAGTTTTTGCATGGTTTATACACAACTTCAAGAGATTTGTGGTTGTGCTCTGACTGCATTCAATTATACTTAATATAACCTTCAAAATTACTTTTTACCATTACCTGGACAACTTTGGTGCAGAGGAAAGTGGTTTGTTCAGCAATAGTAGGCTAATATTATATACTTGAGCACTGATATATTCAAACAAGCTATTCTGTATAAAGTAAAAATTGCATCAAGTATTTATTAAATATCAAGAATAATTTTTTTTAGTATGTTCAAGCTGAGGAACTAACTGAAGTGAAGTAGCAAAGAATTATGGAAGAAAAAATGTGAAGCTTAGCAAAAATGAGTTTGAACTGAGAAAGAGCTAGGTACACAGAGGGTAAAGACAGCAAAATATGTATGGATTTAATACAAAGTCTACTGAACTCAATAGAGGGATGCCCATTTATGCTTCAATGGGTTTTGGCCTTAACTCAGATGGAAAGTAACAAAATTAGCCTTAATTCCCAAGTCTCTATCCTCAAGATGGAAAATTAGGCTATTAATAGTCCCTTCCCATCGCTTTTTCTAAGAACAGGATAAAATTTTATGATTTGGCTATGATGTATCAATGTCATACATGCAACCATCTTCCCAAAAACAGGAGTTTTAGATACCATGCTGTTATCCAGATATATTTTCAGATATCTCTTATGTACCTATTCCATACTTGAAATAATTTAGTGTATGTTGAAAAGACCAAAGTTAAAGTGTCAACCTCAACCATTCCACAGAAAATATGAAGGCTTGGAATTATCTTATGCAGGGGTGAGCAATTATTTTGGGTGGAGGGCCTCTTACTGAGTTTTGGCAAGCTGTCAAGGGCCACATGGGTAGCCCTGCCTCTTGACAGGTGCCTGGGCCCTGGTCACCATCTTGGGACCAGAAGTCCCCCCCACAACCCCTGACCTTTGCCACCAGAAGTCCTTCCCCTTGCCTGCAAAAGTACTCCTTTCAGCAAGGGGTTTTGCCATCTCAGAACCAGAAAAATACCAAATTATATTCTAAAATGCAAACATCTAAAACATTTATTAATTTGATTTCAAAAAATATTTTTGCCCTGGTTTACATGTGTTTGTGTAGTGTACATAGAGGTGATTGCACAATAACTTAAAATGAAGTCTTATGCTTCTATATTGTGGGGTGGGGTATAGGTTTGTGGGGGGCTGTGATACGGGCAATGCCCCAAAGGGAAACTTACCCCAAAGTAAAAAGCTCCTGAGCCGGCAGGACGAGGTGGTGAGCTGGCAATACAGCAGAAGCAAAACCGCAGCTGGAAAAAAAGCCACAGTGATGAAAGAACAAAAAAAAAAGAAAAAGCACAACAGGTCCAGGAAGAGCCAAAGCCAGCCCTTGCCCTAGCATGAACCCATTTTAGGGTGGCATACCGGTGCTGATTTGCTGCCTGGCCCCTTATGGCAGAGTCAAAAGCCTCTCCAGGAGCGGAGTCCAGAGGACTAGAAGTGAGGCTTCCAGTGGGGCCAGGACAGCCCCGAGGAGGAGGAAGCTCCAGAAAGGAGCAGTGGTGGCTGCCCCAAGAGAGGGCACATGAAGAAAGGAAAAGCCCACAAGGGCTAAAGCACATACCTAAAGAGGAGGTGTGGATCCCGGACACCTCCGGATGGGAGTGGATGGCTAGGAACCCTGCAAAGGGAAAAGAGAGCCAGGAGTCCAGACCAAAATAAGCATACATCTTAGAAGCAAGGACGTCACTTGTAACAAGGTAACCTGGGGATAGCAAGAACCACAAGCAAATCTTGGCTACAACGGGGACCTCAGGCCAAAAGGGAGATCCATACCCGATTTTTCTTTTAAAACCAAAAGACCAATACAAGCAAAAATATCACTGGAGCTCACCTTAGAGGTGAGCAGAAGATAAACATCTTAAGGTTGGCATAAGGTAGGGTGTAAGGGAGGTGGAGCCCCAAATCGTGAAACTGAACTGTCCTGGTTATGGAAGACCCCAGGGAAGGTGGGACATAACATCCTACTCCCAGTAATAACTTATTTTTCAATCAAAGATGTGGCAGGCAAGAACCACCCTGAAGGCCTTCCAAGGCATATACTCCAGCACCAAACTGTCCAGATCCCAACGAAACAGTGAAACCTAAGAGGTCCCTAAGAGCTAGGTGTATGAATGAATGCCATGGGAACTTACAGGGGCTATGGGTGTTTGGGTATGTGGGGTGAGAGAGCTTGTGGGTTTGTGTGTGGATATGTTGGGTGTGGGTAGGTATGGGGTTTGTAGGAGATTGTGTGAGGCGGTGTGGGTGTGGGGATCTGCATGCAAGGGGGGTATGGATGCTTGTGTATGGTGGGGTGTGCATGTGGGACTCCCCCTACACACACACACACACACACACACACACACACACACACACACACACACACACACTACCCCTGCCTGCACGCGCACTTACCTGTACTGGTGGGGCCCCATGCTCCCCAGTCCGGCTATGCAGCCAAGAGCCATGTGATGCTGGAGCAGGGCAGGGGCAGGAAGCAGGGAAATAGCTGGGGATGGGCGGAGCTGGGCTCCTGCCTTCTGCTGCCAGCTCCCCCTGGGTCCTGCTGCCCCAGGTTCCTGTCATCTTTGACAGGCGGCCAGGAGTAGATAAATAATTTCTAATTTTTTAAGAAAATTTTTCTAATTTTTTCTAAACTTTATCAGGGGTCCCACAGGCCTGATAGAATGGTCTGGTGTGCCGGATCTGGCCCGTGGGCCATGTTTTGCCTGGTACTGACCTGATGGCAAATACTACACAACCTCTGTCATTACATCTGTGCTGCTGAGCTTTCTTTTTTTGGGTGGGAGGGGGTGGATGGGGGACACTGCTTTTTGAAGTCAGCAGCTAATGTATACAAGACCTTGCAATTGAATAACATCAACCCAAACATTTGATGATTTTCTGTCAAGTACTCTAAATAATAGTTCCTTTTTACAGTGTATCCTGTCATTATGTGGTCCTAGGTACATGATCAAGTGTTGGTAGTACAGGGCAAGGATTAGAGCAGAATGGAAAGCTAAGGGTCTGAGCCACAACTGAAGTCTGAAGAACAAGCCCAGGTTAGGATCCACAACAAAGTTAGGAACCTAAAAAGAAGTAGAAGAGTGCAGTTGAACAACGGGTAAGTCTGCAGCAGCAGTGTGGACAGGCCAGAACTGGAGGTAAGGACCAGTAAGACTCTGGAAAGGGAGAGGAGACATAAGAGGTCTATTCGAGGTCTAAAGGAGAAACACATGGAACAGACTCATTAACAGTTGCCCCAACATTTTCATGACTGCCTTTGAGGAAGGATCATGGCCATGAATCAGCAAGGTACCATATAGGGCATGTCCTTGCCACCCCCACATCATCCTGAGGGTGTGGTCATGCAGAGACATGGGTTCCTTGACACTTAGGCTGCATGTAGACAAAATGAGGGGCATGTGTGCACGACGCTTTAAAGTGGGTTAAATGCTTTTGCACCACTTTAATAGTGTTGGTGTTAGCATGTACTGGCGGCGTATTGTGCATTAATTCCAGCTGCTGTAGCAAATTTGGCAGCATAATGTACTTTAAACGGCCCCTCTGAGAAGTTTTAGTTTGCTGCCCTACAGCTGCAGAGTGAAGCATCGGGCCCCGTGCAACTCAGGGGCTCTGCAGGAAGCTCGTGCAGGCAGTCTGGCAGCAGTTTGGGAAGGCAGCCTCTGCACAAGACTTATTTTTTTTTCCCTTAGAGCCTGCCTGCCTGCCAGAACTGTTCAGGGGCCCAATGCTCTCTGCTGTGGCTGTGATGCCCCCTAGGACCGACCAAGCTGGGTACCTGCAGGCAGGTGCCTCCTTGGGGGGAGGCTACCGCTGCTGCAGCTGCAGAGACAAACACTAGCCCCCATCACAGCCCAGGGACTGCTCCATCTGCTGGCAGCTTTCCCTCCCCTCCCCACTGCCAGAAAGGCAGGTAAGTTCAGGTATGTGCATGACACAGGGGTTTAAAGAGCCCTAAGTTGAAGTGGTGTTTTTAAAAACCCACCACTTCAAAATAGGGCCCCCATATCATCTACACATGCCCTTACTCATCACAAAGAGAACTGGCAGCAGTGTCTATTTTGAACATTTCCTGATACTACCTCATAAGTGCCTGTTTTCCTTTGCTTGTAATGTAGCCAAACTGTAATTGTTTTGACTGTAGTTTTACCTAGGCATAGGCACATCTTTCTCTCTTTCTCTCCTCCTTTCTTTTTTGAGGCGAAGGGAATCCTATTTCTTATGAAGCTACACAAGTGAAAATAACTCCTGGGATGTATAAAATGCATTCAGGATTATCTATGATTAATTATTATTTCTTAAAACTTTTGAAAAGCTTGCCTAGAAAAGAGTATTCAGACATGTGTGGTAAAATTTTCTTCACATTGCCCAATTCTGACTCATGATTATCAGGGTAATTGTACCAATAGTTTAATCATTTAATTTATTCCAAAAAAGATTTCTATTTGTACTGTGGGGGGGAGGGGAACCTACCAATTAGTTTTTATTAGACTTATGAAGTTGTATTATTCTTGCTGAAAATAATATAATTTCTAATGCACAGAAACAAGAGTTGAGCCAACACCAAGACTAACCAGTGAATCTGAAACATGTCTATAAAAGAAGAGTTATCTTTTTCTTCCTATGTGATAAAAATGCACAATTCATAGTAACTTGTGGCCAATCTATGTCCACCTTATTGAGGGCCTTGTTACACAATAATTTGCGGCAGCTCCTGGAGTTCTTAACCCCTTAGATTTTCAACACATGGGGCTTTCAACACATGCAAGCAGCACAGCACTTGGCACTTTGAAAAGCACCCAGCACTGTGATGCCTGCAGTTGTATAAGCAGCGAAATGCACATCAGCACTGAGAAAATGGCAGAAGTGTGCTTTTGAACTAAAACACCACTTATACAGCTGCACGTGGCACAGCAGTTTGCCTCAGCTCACATACAAAGCTCACATGCAAAGCAAAGCTCACATGCAAAGCAGACTCTGCTCTGAAGAAACAGATCTCCAGAACATTGTGGGACAGAAAAGTATGTGTATTGGCCATTAGCACCCAAAAATAGTTTAAAGCACACTTGAGGCACCTTAAAGTTATGCCACTCCAGGGTAAATTTATCTCTGGTCTGAGCACCTCATGTTCCATTAATGTGTGGCCAACCCCACAGATGACCTGCCCAAGTTGCAGTCCTCCAGGTACCTCAGACATATTGTCCCACACCTTTTTGTTCTGTGTGGACAAACTTTCCACCCCTTGAACTGTATTGCTTAGGGGCAGTTCTGGCACCAAGTCAACTCTCCTTCGTGCCCACAGGGTGTCACCTTTCCATCCCCTAGGAGCAACCCCATGCAAACAGCCTGCAGAGCACATACCAGCTAGTCACATTGCAGGGCATGGTTGGGTCCAGGAGTCAGGTCTAATGGGGGTGGGAGAGGTAGGACGCTGGATTGGGTCCTCATGAGCTGGGGCTTCCTTCCTGGAGCAGTGGCAGTAGATCCCCCAAAAGTGCTTTCCATCATTGCTCCACTTCCCAGCCACCCCAGAAGCATATTCAGTACCCTTCCACCCCCAATCCCAAATACCAATTTATTAAAGTGTGAGACCTTCTTGAATTTACTTCCTCTTTATTTCTGTTTAAATTTTTGGTTATTTGGTTTTATATTATCCTTCAGTGGCAGAGTTCCTTCATTTCACTACCCTTCACCAATCCCTATTTCCTTTCCACCTCCCATTTCACTACCTACCCGTATCCCATTAACTCTCTGCCTTTCAGCTTCATCTTTCTGTCCCCTGACAACCCATATCTCACAGATATGCACCAAGAGCAGAGATAGACACCTATCCTGACTTACCAGCCCTGTAGTGGCAACTGGTCCTAATCAGATCCCTGCTAGCCAGCCCTCTAGGGGCAAGTCACAGCTGTGCAGATGGGGGACAGTCAGAGAAGGTTTCTAGACTAAGGGTGTGACTGCTCCAAACTCTAGCTACCCTAACACTGATCAACATTTGAACAGCTTGAAGTGCAACATGTAAGAAGGCTCCCACAGAGATAGACCCAAATTAAAAGTCTAGGTCTGTAAAACTAAACAGAAGCTCATGGATAACTGGTGCCTCTTGATTTGGGGGGGGGGGG
>NW_005842550.1:926463-965112 GCF_000455745.1 Alligator sinensis
GGCAGCTGATCTCACTCACGAAAAAGTGGCACGGCCGCTTTTGCTGGCGGCCCTGCTCCCCAGCCAGCATGTGCCAGGGGGGCACCAGCACTCCTGCCTGCCCCCCTGCCCAGCACCTAAACAGGGAGTGCGGCCTGACAGGGGGTGCACCAGTGCTCTCAGGGGGTGCACATGCACCCCCATGCACCTCCTACACATCGCCATTGCTGAAGCTCCTTGTATGAAAGCTTTAATGGGGCTAAGTATTTACTCTATATTTCAGTCACATGTGACCAGATAGGAATATTTCCAAACGTCACCTATTATCAAAAACTGGATCCACATATAAAACTTTCAGCAGTTTTGGCTGTACAATTAAGGATCTAGATCCAGGTCATTACAGAAATAGATTCAGACTGAGAGTCTGAATCAGGATGAAGAGTAAACACTTTGGGCCCATCTGTAGCCAGATGTCATTAAAACATTAGGGCAATCTGAAGGTACCAGAGAAATATAGGTTGACTTATTTCAATAATGCATTGAATGATAGAAACTTGATTTTTCATTAGTTCAATATTCAATTTAGGTAATTTATCTTGTCTTTTTAAAAGAAGTATAATAGCCACAGCTTAGCAGTTTTCAGAACAGTTTCCTATGCTCCTTAACTGTATATAAAGGATTCTATTTTGTAACACAGAGAACCTAATCCTATGAGGTACTCAACATCTCTAGGTGCGTCCACACATGCATTATTGCACTTTTGCTACTGAACATTACACTTAGTAACTCTAATGTGAGGGCACTTTTCCATATGCTTTGGAGGGATGGGGTGGGGAGGCAGCATTTTAGAGCGGCTCTCACAGCCACTCTAATTAAAGCACAGCTGTGTCTCCTGTATCATTGTCCCTATGTTTGAAAATGGTGGTGAGGGCAGTTGAACTCGAGCTCTTTCAACGAGCTTTAGTTCAAGCACCCCCACTGCCATTTTTAAGCAAGGGGATGCTGGTACACAAGACACAGGAGGCTGCTGGAGTGCAGCAATTGCCACACTCCAGCAGACTCAATTAATTGAGTCTGTTCTGATGTGCTGGAATTCCAGCGCGTCAGCGCAGCCTCAGCACTCACATATAGATGCCCCTCGGTACTAACTAAATGTGCATTCAGCTGCCCCAATGTGCAGTAGCAAAAGTGCATGCTTTATTAGTGATGCTTAATGCCCAGTAGCCTATTTTTGCTGTGCATTCATGTATTAGCATGATTTTTGAAGTGAAACTCTAATGTGCAGTAAAATAGGTTCCTGCGCATTAAAGCGAATGTATAGATGCGCCCTCTATGAAGTATTGAGCCTCTATAACTCCAATTGACTACAAGTTCATTGATTCAATTCACCAGTGCAATGTGTAAGCTTCTTAGAATTATTTTACTTGCCTAATTTACATGCATTCCTGGCTTGAGGTACAGAATTTCCTTTCTCGCTCTTTCGGTTAATTCAAGCTTCAAAAGAGAAAGGCTCTTTCTCTCTCCTGTGCAATGTATTTTGCAAGGTGTTTATTAGAGCTTTACATAAGACAAGAATTCAGTTTTGTGAGATATTTTGAAGTCTCTGCATTTGTTTACATGTGGGTCCATTTTGCAGGGGGGGAAAAAACAGATCACTTTCCATTCAGGGGTTATGACCTTTTTAGAGTCAAAGCACCCCCTCAGAAGATGCCAGCTCTTAGCTCTCACTCTTTTTTTGATTACCAAAAAAATAACAGAATAATACTTCATTTGTGAAGAACAAAGAAAACATAAAAGGTCCCAGAATGTTTTTAACACTAAGGATTTCTATTTGAAACCTCTGGGTTTATTTTGTGAATCATGTGTAGGTGCTTGCAAACCTAACAGTGCTAATATTGTGTGGCACCCTGGGGGACCCTTACAAGCATCTCATGGGACCCTGGCTGAGAACCACTGGCTTGATATCTATGGAAACAATGACTTTTTAGCATCTATATTTTCCATTCCTTCATTAGCCTATGACACTAACTGCTTCCTTGCAAAAATAGGGAAATGTCTGAGGAGCTCATCTGGAGCAAGTTCATGACTTAGCCCAAAACCTTTTCACCCAGAGACACAAAGCTGTTTTTATATTTCCGGGAGAAAATGTCATTTAACATTAATTACTTAAAGTTCTCTTGGATGAAAATCATATGTGGTTATAAGGAATATAGAGTCTTAACACCATTTGGAGGTTGATCTCACATTATCTCATTTCCAGAAAAAGTTTCAGTTTTGTTGTAAAAATTTTATGTCAAATATTTGCAATAATCTCTAGTGTTTATTGTCTCTGGCAGCTGTTCTCAGATTGCAGTGTAAAAACAGGTCCTGTACTGAAAGTTTTATGTTCTTTCAGTCCTCCCAATGATATTTCTGTTAAAACCCGCAGGGAAAACTCTGCAAGGCCCATCAGTTCAGTTCAAGGAGTTTAAAAGCTTCATTGGAAAACTTAATAAGCAGCTCCTGCCTAATATCGCTAGATTTTCCTATCTATTGTAGTTACATCTGAGTTTATGTATGGTGAAAAGGCAACAGAACTTGTACACTTCTGAAGTAGAGTAACAATGCAATTTTCTTTTCACCCTTTTTGGAGAGAAACAAATCATTAGAAGATAAAAACTGAATATACTATTTGGTAATTTGAACATTTACTATGTAACATTAGTTAGGATATTAAAATTCGGAGGTTTTTATAGTGAAATTAATTTGACCATATACACTGTACTACTGTGTTTAAATTTATAAAATGATTCAAATCTAGTATGTTACTACATTTATCTTTAAAATATATGTGAAGTCTAACGTAAACAGGTTAAATGCCTCTAACTTCTGAAGATTACAATTAGAAACTTTAATATTACCCTAAAGTAAGAGTGTATATTTTATACATTTTATTTCCTTAGATTTCAGAAAATGATTAGGTGTTATTAGCCGAGCAAATATTTTAGCAGAAACACCATGCTTCATGCTTTCATTTTTCTAATGCAGGCTGAACATTTTAATTGTCATTCTGCTTAATGCATCTCCAGCTGTTAAGTTTTGACTCCATGAGTATTTACCTGTTTTAGGTACAGATGGATGCCATTAAAGTTTTGTTTGTGTTAAGTGAGAACAAAGTGCATAAGACAGGTGATCTTTTGATTTAATTTTTAGAACAAGATCACTGTTGATGAGAGAGCAGATGGTCAACTTTGTTGAAACAGAGAATTAAAATAGCCAGACAGATTTTGGCAGATGTTAGTTACATTGGTGCATAAACAAGGCTAATCCTCGTTCTTTATCTCAGCAATCTGGGTTCTTAGGTGCAAGGGGTATGAAATATCATATTATAACTAAAAATATTATGCATAAGCCACATAACCGATAGCATTTATCAATCCATTTTAAGTGTAAAAACACTAACCGTTAAGGCATTTTCCTTTCTTGTCATTCCAAATAAAGTCAGTTAAGATAGTGATTTGCAAAAACAGACATTATGCATATGAATATAAGTAATTTCCTATCATCTGGATTACCATTTGTTGCACAAGTTTCCTGTGTCAGATTATGTAGGCCAGTTCTGCCTTCTTCAGTGCAGTTATTTCATGTGTGGGGGCTCCATCTTGCTGCAGTGATTCTGAAGCTAACCTGTCTTCCAAGTGGAATTCACAAAAATTGAGGATGTAAGGGACAGTCTTTATCTGTGGCTCAAGAAAATAGATGACCTCAGTGAGGGGGAGAAGGGGAGGCGGGACAAGTTTGGGAATGGACCAAAGTGACGCGCTCATGGACCGATGCGGTGCACTCACGGATCGCTACACTTTAGTGGGAACATTGTTCCCACAAATTGCAGTCCAATATCTACCTTCTTTAATGTTGGCATAATAATTGGTAGGATTGCCTTGTTTGCAGAAGTAAACATGTTAAAAATATAAATTAAAGTCCTCTCCTACCCCTTATTTCTAACAAAGATTTAAATCCAAATAGAAATTTTATAATAATTTTTTGGAGTCCAATCCTGCAAGGTATGTGGTGGAGTCAAAAACACTTAGGAAGATCATGCTTAGGCATGATTTACTTAAAGTGCAGAGGCTCAGAGTAGATCTGGACAGATTCTTTGCTAATTAACCAGTTTATAAGAAAATATTGATTAGTCAAAACCCAAATCTTTCCCAGTTACAGACAAGGTTCAGTGAAACGTTGATCAAGGAAAAGTTTCTCTTATCCAAAATGGAATTTCTTGTCAGAGAAAAAAAGCTGTCCGCTCTAAATAGTCTAGTGTTTAAAGAACTCAGCTGGCATGAAGATGACCAAGTCAGAACCCTGTTCCATGCATATTTAACTATTTATACAACATAGAATAACTCCCAAAATACTCTATTCCAGGATAAGCAATAGCCTAGTGGTAAGCACATTCACCAGGATATATGACCCTTTTCTAAATCTTGCAGAATAGGGATTTTAATTCTGAGTCACTCCTTCATTCAGTTGAATTCACTAATTACTAAACCAATAGCTATGTAGGTATGGGCTTGCTCTCTTATGGAAAAACAGCAGTTGAAATGTTTGAGACTCCTCTCAGTGTAGCACAAGGTATTTTAAAAAATACTGACATTTTTCACACCTGAGAAAACCCTTGGCTGCAAATCTCTACTGCACCCACAGAAGTCACGGGAAGTCTTCCTGTCAGGCAATGAGACATCAGGATGCTCAGTAGCTCACTTGAAATATTATTGAATGGACACTTCTACTGGCTGCATGCCTAAAGAGTTAAATCCTGGCTTTCACATTATAGTAATTTAATATTGTGCAGGGGCTACTCAGACCAGGACCTCATTGTGTTAAGCACTGTACAAATATATGGAAACACAGAGAATCCCTGTTGCCATGAACTGGCATAAATAAAAGGAGAGCATAATAATAATACTCACATAAAAGGAGAGCATCCACTAGGTAAGAGAGGTCACAAATTTTAACAAAAATAAAAACAAACCCCAAATTGTCATTTTTTTCTGTTGGCTAAAGCTGTCAAAGGCTGTGTGTCTTTCAAACCAATGACCTAAAATGTTTTAAAAGATTTAAAAAAAAATACTTTTTAATACACTCTACAATAGAGGAATACAACTTCAGTAAGGTGTTCAATGCAGTGAAGTAATGTTACTTACTCTTTCAGAAGTTTTTGCCAATGTAGTAAAGAAGAATTAACAGAAATAAGAAATAGTAATAATATGCATTTGTGCCACAAGGTGGCATTACTGTTTAAAATATGAAACTTACTTATATCTGACCATACTGTTAGGACTATTCATACCATAGAGTTTGCTTGAGACTTGTTTATGATTAAAGTATAAAGGTCCTTGGGTAATTTTTTATCAGAAGATAATCACAAATTAGTTATGTCCATAGGCTTTGTTTTCTTTCTCCCTTTATCAAGTGCCATAGAATGGGTTCTTGGTTAAAATCATTGATCAAGCTCCAGCGGAACTATGCTGCTGGATTTCAACACAAAACCCTGAAGAGATAAAATGAACATATTGCAGTTGATGAACATATTGGAGACTCATTCTCTCTTTCATGTCTTCACTTTCTGGATGAGAGAAATGTGAGGCCATTTAATAGTGTCTGGCAACTACTTTTGTTGATTAGCTATCATGTTAATAATTACTGTCACTTCCAGGCAACAGACAGGGAGCAGATGCAGGATAGTGCTACAGCATCGCTTCGGCAATATAAGATTTATATTGCACACAAAAGACACCATTCAAAGCAATCAGATAAAATGGTGTCATTTCCTAGTGCAAACATCGACTCTATTTCTTCTAAGGTCTGGTGCATTGTGTGTTAATATTATTAATTAGTTATTATTACTGCCTGCTAAATAGTAATAAAAAGAAATTCACCAGAACAGAGCGTTTATGCAGCAGAAAGCTCAGAGGAAATGAAGAGTAACCTTCTCATTTAATGAGATTAAGTGCTAGGTGGCCTGATAGCCAGGCAAAAAAGTTTGCCACAGGCATCAGACTCCTTCAGAAATGCACACACACAGATCATACTAAAAGGAACTACAGGAAATTACCAAGACATTCTATATCAGGAGCATAAATGAAAGTAGTGCAAAATTTATTCAAGTCTGCATGTTGTATAACTCTTAAAGGAATCCTATTTGCATATGTTCTCAGACTCATGAAGGAAATAACTCACAATATGTAGCAGTTGCTCCCTCTCACCTCCTGTCTTGTACAGAATTCTAGTATGAAGTTGCATGTAGCTTAAGAAGTGATGTCATACAATGCCAAAGGTTTGACAGTTACCATACAGACTTATTATTAATCCTCCAATTACTATGGACCAATCGAGTGCATAACAAACATGAAATCCCATTTGTATACATGTGATGGACATCTTTTTCAACAACATGAATATTCTTCTTGGTATTGATAGATAAAGAGAAATGTAATCCTGTTTAACTAGGGGCTATGTCTTCTGCTTGATGTATACTGTAACACTGTTAAAGGCTTACATTTTCTGTAAACATCAAAGTAGAATATACTCTTAGGATTCAAATTCTTCCCCTAGATGTAAGTGCATGAACTCCCATTGACTCTAATGGAAGCTGCCTAGCAGAGTTCAGAATGGCCTGTTAGTATTGTAATTCAGTAACTGGGCTCAGTTGCTCAGTCCAACAGAGTTTCAGAGAATAAGGCAACTTCTGAATAGATTTTTTTTAAACTGTCCAACACAATTCAGGACAGGAAATGAGAGCTCTAATGGGAAATTCCATTGGCTAGTTTTCAAAACCAGTAAATGCACCCCATTACTTCAGCAGTTTTCAACCTTTTTTATAAGTGTACCCTCAATGGCTGGAAGTGGAACGAGGGGGTGGGGGATGGCATGTGGCTAGAAGCAGAGTGGGGGCGGTGGAGTGCAGCACCCATCGAGTGTGAGCTACCTCCCCCCCACACCTGCCATGACCAGACAGCCGGGAAGTGCCTGTGTGGCCTACAGAGTGGCACCACTGCCCTCACCTCACATCAGCCCTGTTCCTGGGAGGTGGTGATGCAGGGTGGTGGGTGGCGGCACTCCATCCCCACCCACCTGTGGGCCTTTCCAAGTACCCCAAGGGGTACATGTACCCCCAGGTGACAACCGCTGCCCTGCTTCATTCTGTAGGGGGCCTTCTTCTCTCTGTATCAGCCATTTTACACTGCCCAGGGAAATTCTGACCAGAACATAGCCAGCTCAGACTGTAATGAGGCTCTCAGTTCACATAAAGCAGCAAATCTAGCCAGCTCTTATGGCAACTGCCTCTCCAGATACAATCATAAATTGCAAACATACACCTTGTGTACTTTTTCTGGCCTAGACCTGTATGCATGATTACCATGAATGGGCATTATCCTGTTTTCCTCATGTGAATATAAATTACAGTTTTTTAATTATCTGTGATTTCAGTGATATGTGTTTTACTGGAGTCAGGAGCACAGGATGAATTAATGCTGATGTTGTTTGGTCTTGATACCTGTATTAAAAGTGGAATTTGGCATTTATTGCTAGCCTAAATCCAAATTGCATGCATGCACAGAACCATGTGTGCTTGCTACTTAAAGGTTTTGGCTATGCACTTGACTAGACAAAGGGCTGTTTAGCGGTGTGTAAGCTCCAATGCTGAGCATTTGTGGCTTGGCATGAAATATTATTAGGTACCTAAATGAGGCTGAAAAACCAGATCCCAAATGCCAAGGATAGGTAATTCTACAGCTATGCTCATAAGCTAATAACATAGTTTCATGATAGTCATAGTGCCACCCTGGTTAATATTCTGGACATTGAACCATTGAGTACTGCAAGCATAGATGTTAGACATGGAAAATATCAGAATATTTAGATTATCTCTCTGCAGAGCTAGGATTATACTTTACAGAACATTTTCTCATGTTCATGCTCATGCATTAGAAAGTAGAATCTGGCCCACAGTTTTTCTATTGCGGAGGAACAGATTAGTAATTTCAGTGCTCTCTGCCATGTCACACTGCTCTCCTAATAATCAGAATCACCTTGCTGCAATTCTAGCAGCATGACAGTGTGGAAAGAAAGCATAAATAAATAATAGAGTGACCTGCAGACTAATGCTTTCCCCATGTTCAAAAGTAGTAAGTCATTTTCAAGTATATATTTTAAGATGACATGCCATTAAAATAAAAATTTAATGAATAGGGGCAACAAAAAGCAGCATATTTCATTTCACATTAAATACATTGAGGTGGCTTGTCACTTCACCATTTCTTTCCCAGGGGATGATAGATAAAACAACTTAAAGAAATGAAGGACAACATCTGTGCTACTATTTCCTTAATTTGACCATGGGAACTGCCATGTCAGATCAGAGCAGTTGGTCTTTGTAGTTCAGTATCTTCTTTCTGAAAGTGACCAACACAACATGCTTCAGAGAAAAGTAGAACAAAAATAAACAAAAAACCTGGTGAAGGAAATAGAACAACTTGCCCCAGAAGGAAAATGCCCTCCTAACTCCTGTCAGACAATTAATGGTTGTCTTATATCCTTAAACATCAAAATCTACAGTTTTATTTTCTATTGTTTTTATGATGTCATCCTTATAAACCTAGGTCGGTGCTTCCTATCTATTTAAGATTGGTTAGTCCTTATGCAAAGTCAAACATGTTTGTGATTCCCTGATACTTATCATAAAAGGGTTTGTTACACCTTATACTTTGAGGCACACAAATGTTTATTGGTCTTAGTGCTAGCTTAAGTTCAGAGCAGCAGGGCCTGGAGGACTGAAAGGTAAAGATCCTCCGTCCCCCACCATCCCAATCTGGGTTTCCCCTCTGAACCCTGGGGTTTCCCTTGCTCCACCCCCCCTTCTGGGGCCCCCCCCTGCCTCTCAGGGTCCCCCCGCCCATCCTCTAGGGTTCCCCCTACCACTTACTTGTTGCTGCCTGGCTGTCTCAGGAGAGCAGGCAGGGAAGGATTAACCTGCCTTCCCACCCACTGCTGCAGGGGTGCTGCTCTTCTCCCTGCTGAGCCTACCAAGAGAGCAGCAGCTGCCACAGTGGCAGTGGCTGGGAAGGCAGGTTAACTCTTCCCTGCCTACTCCCCCAGGACAGAGAGCATAGACAGCCACAACTAAGTTTGAGAGAGTGGGGGGCCAGTGAGCAGGGATCTAGGGTGCTAGAGAGGGTAGGGGGAGCAGTGGGCCTGATCCAGGCTAGCCAGGGAGAGAGAGAGTGGGTGGGCTGTTTACGCTAAACTGTAGCTAATCTAGGCTACAGCTAAGTGTAACAGGTGCTAGCTAACACAGATCAGAGATAATTCTGCTTTGGAGTGGTATAACGTAAACCATGTAATGAGTGCTTAAAACCAATTATAGGTGTTAATGTGTAGAGAATCCAGGTATTAAGAGCTCCAGGAGCTGCCCAGCATCACTGTGTAACAAGGCACAAAGTAAGATTTAAAATGTTTCAAATATAACATGAAGTCTACATTTTATTTTAGTGTGTATTTTGAGAGGTTAACAGAATGCCTGACTGAAAAGCAGGAGTGAGCAAGGAGTCAGACTGCAACTGTCTTTGCTAACTGTAGCAATAGTATCAGTGCCTTGTGATACCTTGATAGCCTTTCATGACCTGATGGAGGATTACGACAATCTCTTTTCTAGACGACTGATGCAATAAAGTCTGTGCAATGATAAAGGGATCCAGGATTGGATTGTGAATCCATTGGTGTGTGCGCGTGTGTGCGTGCATGTGTGCGTGTGTGCATGTGCATCCATGTATGTCTTTAACACGTGTGCACACATGTGTGAAAGTGCACACATGGCAGCTGTTAGAGAACTGCAAGAAGCTCAGATAAGCTGCTATGGCTATGCTTCTGCATATTTTTTAAATCAATACCAAAAATAAAGTTTCCAGCAAACAATGCTTCTGGGAACGATACTGCTATTTCAGGATACACTGATTGTCTGATGTTGCAGTGTCATTCTGAGAAGTATTGTCTTTCAGTGACTGAACTTCTGGGTATCATACCATTCTCTCTAGCTGTGCTATAATGAGCTGGATGGATGGCTATAAAAGGTGAGCAACATGTTTTGGATAAAATAACAACTATGTTCAACTTTCATGGAGAACATAAAACAAACATCATTTTCTGAAGGTTACAATGGCTTCAAAGTATTTCTGGCAAGAAATAAATGAAGAAGCATTGTGAATCTTATGTTAAATCAGTTCTTTTTTAACTTGGGGAGATGGTTTCATCATGGATAAGTATGAGGCTTATCTCAAGTGAATCTTCTGAGGTTTGCATATTGCTTTAAGTCATGTGAGAAAAAATAATATATATATTTGACTATCCAAAAATCAGACAGTGTGATAACCTTATTGGCTGGAATAGCAACAAAGATGTGAAGAAGATTTCAGATTATGTACTTTATTAAAAAAGGAGGGCCTGATTCTTGGTGGTTGCATCTACATGAGATGAATACTGCAGAATTGCCTAATTAACTCAGCGGTAAAGCATCACCATCTATACTAGTTGTGCTACTAGGCCAGAGTAAACTAATTAACTCCACTGTAAGATAGTACTGCCTGACACAAGTACTATTCTAAAGTGGAGTTATTTACTGCACTGCAATGCACATATAGATGATGATCGGTGCTGGCTGGGGCATGAGGGTGCTACAGGTTGGGGCTGTCTGCTGGCTAGCCCCACACTGCAGCACTCCTGTGCCTCAGCCAGCCTGTCTAAAGCACATTTAGGTGGGCAGGAGCAGACCCAGGTAGGTAGGCTGACCCCCTGGGCTCCCTGCTAGCTGGGGTTGGACCACCCTAGCTCACTGTGCTATAGTCCTGGGATCACCTGTAAGTGCTGCACCTGGAAGCCGTAAACTCCAGTACATATCGCTGACTGATGACAGAGATTGGTATGGATAAAATACACTGTAATTTACTGTTTCTCAGAATCAATAAAAGGCCATAATAATTTGAACATGAATTAGAGCAGCCTTACAGCCATAAAGCTACTTTAATTCGTGTTGAAAGCATAGATCCAGAAATGGAATAACCTAAAACTAGGGTCTAAATCTGGTCTACAAGGGGGAGTTATTGAGAAGTAAGAAAGGGTGTGGTTTTACAGTAACTAACTTACATTAACTAAATATGAAAGTGGAGTAAATTATTTTGCTTTTACTGTCCAACAAGAGTGTCCATGTTGGGGTTTAGTATGGAGGGGACTAGTGCACTGTAAATTCAAATCCTAGCTTGTTCCTTATTAACTTTTTGGTGTCGATAAACCATAAGCTTAAATCAAAAAATTAGCTGAAATCTAATGTGTGGAAGGCACGGAAAATTTGTTAAAACAAGCAATCTCTAGAGATAAGAGTTACCTCAAGTTTCTATAACAAGTGCTTTAAAACAGGGCTATCCAATTCCAGAGCAGCTGGCCACCATATGCCACATGGGCCTGCTGCCGTGCTGTCAGCATCCCCACACCGATTCATATGGACACTCCTCCACTGTGGGGGATGACGGCGGGGTGCAGATCCCCTGAGCCACAGACTACCTAGGCCTTGCAGGCCACTCCAGCCCATACCATCCATAGAGGTAGAGGCAGGAAATAGAAGTTGGAGGAAGGAGAGGTAGTCCAGAGACCCTGGCATTAGCAACAACCAGACTGGGAGAGGGGAGGAGTAGCTCCCAGGTGAGAGCCTGTGGGTTACAAATTAAACCCTTTTGGACTGCATGTGGGCTGCATGTGGTCTTCAGGCCACAAGTTGGCTCACCATGCCTTGAAGCATAAATGTTACCTGTCAGAAGATGGAGGGGAAAAAAGCTGGAGCTTAAACATTTTAGCAATAGATGATTAAATCAAAATGTTTGAGAATTATTATTATTTTTTAAATTTGGTTCAGGGAAATGCAACTTCTATGAGTTAGCAAATTATTTTTTTCCCTGAATTTGCTACTTGTTTTCCTCCCGAAGGAAAAATACATATAAAAATATTTTTTCTAGCTAAAGGAAAACAAATGCTATGCATTAGCAACAGCAGAAATTCCTGTGGTTGAAACTTGACATAAAGGTATGCCCTCTAACATAGAAGTTATACAGAAGAATTTTTATGAAATGTATACATTAGGATTTTTCTCACTTTCCATTTTTTAACTCCCCTCCCTCTGCCCTCTAGATCTTGAGCCACCACAAATAAAATAGTTGAATTAACTGAGGTGTAACAACACCATCAACTAAGGATCTGGTCTTCTGTTTTGGTATCTTCTGTTCTTCCCTCTAGTCAAGTGTCCTTAAAACATGTGAAACGAGTAACATTAAAGATAGGCTGTCAAAATCTGCAATATGAATTCAAAGTTAGTCAATCCCAGTTTGTTTTGATGAATGTAGCTATGCCTTAGTTTTATCATTCTTATTAAAAATTAGATGAGCAATTAACTCCTAATTTGAGCATCTTCACACATTAAAGTAACTTGATAATAAAGCATCTTATTACATACAATAAAAATATGGTACAACATATGTAATTCCTTAGAGTATTATTCTAATACTGTACCAGAAAAGGATGAGAGAAAAGAATGGAGAAGATTCCAGAGTTTTTTGCAGACCCATCACCTAGTCTGTACACCCCTACAAAGGGAAGCCAGTTTCAAAAGAATAGTGCACATTTGCAAAATGTATAGTTCAGAGTACACTTCAGAAAAAGCTTGGAGATATTTTTATATTTGTAAGTATTCAGCTGAATATCTAAACCAGCTTACAGGTATCAGAAAAGTGCTCAGAAGAACAGGCACTTTTAAGCTCAATCTTAATGACTACTGCTAGGAATTTTATGGAAATAGAGAAATCTGCCATGGCAGTTTTACTATCCAGATTTAATAAAACCAAAATTTCATCACTTCAGGTTTACACTAAGGGAAATTGCTTTAAATCTTTTTGGTGTGCTTAAACCATCAAAGAGCCTTAAGATTAGAGGGTGCACTCATTGGTACTTTCTTTTTTTTGTTTGTACGTTTGTTCATTTTGTAAATGGAATGTGTTATCTTATTTCCAGAAAAAAAGTTTTGCCATTCAGGAAATACACAGTAATCATATAATATTAATTTGTTGCTGTTCTACACTGAAGGAGCTGTCTAAACTCTTCTTAACATTTGTTAAACAGAAACAGAATATTCTTACATCACAGAGTCATGAAATGTTCTTTGATTTTTTACTACAGATGAAAAGTGAGAAAAGGTGATCCAAATGAATAAGAAATGAAGGATTTTTTTTTTCGCCTTAGCTTAGATATGTAGGCTTATACATAGTGAAAAATATGTGGAATGACAATGTAGTAAATTTGCACAGTTTTAGGTATTAAATAAGTCATTGGAAATATTTCGTTTATGGAATTCAAGTGTTATACCCTTGTACTTGTCTGTATTCTCGTGTGTTGAATGCACTATAAAATCCTGCTTACCTCATCACAACAAACTCTCATAGAAATTTCATGAGCCAACAAAGCACAGATGGCAGATGGCATATGTTAAACCTCAATTTAAGTTTTACTTGTTAAGGAAGACTATCCTATTTCAGAGCCTGAATAGGGTTTATACTAATACCACAACAAACATGAATAAAACCCCCCCCACAAAGTCTATCAATATTAAAAAAAAAAATCAGACAGATTTACAAGTATCTGGCAAAATGAAAAGGCTACCTAAGAGCCTTTCAGATTAGATTTCATTAATTAGATCCATTTTCTTAAGTTTATTATGTTGTATATTCCTCTTTCAACAGACAGGGTCAAATTTTCCCCACATGTAATTCCATTAAAATAACTACACACACACACGCACGCACACACATATATAAAATGGGTATGTGTGTGTGTATATAATATATATACACACATACACACACACACACACTTTTTAATACAATATATGTGCAAATATAGAACCATTTATACACACAAATATATTTATATATTTCATTTCTATAAACACACATCACTGAGGTCAATGGATTTTTCACAATGGCTTCCATTCAATAATAAATTTGGTCTATATAATTTATTGTCCTTGTAGGCACCAAAATGCAGTTTGACAATTCATTCAGAGGAAAAAAACCATAAAGACCAAAAAAAAAAAGGTGTAGATTGTATGAAGCACAAAACCTGCACATGTTCTACATAAAATTATCTTTTCCTCTAAAAAAAAAAAAAAGAAAAAAAAAAAGATTGACAGAGCAGAAGAGGATGGGGAGCTTCTAGAGGGCCTTTGTAAATGGGCCTACCCCAGCAAAAATGGTGAAGAGACAAAAGAAAATTTAAAAAGTTGAATGCAGAATCATGAAAGAGCATAGGAAGCAGGGGCTGAAGGAGGAAACTGGTATTTATCTTGGATGTACCTTTTATGTAATCTGACAGGACTAATCTGAGGAAACAGGTAAACTCAAAAATTTAATTATTTTCCTGTCAGAAATCACCTACTTGCCCTCATCCTTTTGAATGCAAATATTTTACATATGCTCAGGGTCAAACACAGAAACTGAAGGGCACCTCTACATTAAAATGAAAGCAAAGCAAAATACCATAGGGTTTTTGAGAAAGTTTTAGTTTGCTCTCTGCTGCACTGCAGTCAATTGTGGGGAGGGAATGAATGCAGAAAAATGTCCAGGCTCTAAAGAGAGACTACAACAAAAAATAAAAGAGAAAGTGCAAATGTGAGTTTTGGCTGCAGATTCAATTAAGGATCATTTCCCTCATGGATTCACAATAACTAAAAAGAAATGTGGGCCCCTGCAAAGCAAAACTGGCAAATATTTTTTTTATCCAAATGCTCTTTTGCAAATGTAATGACCCTGTTCTCTGCCCAGCTACATGCTCATAGAGCTGAGCAGGGAAAAAGCTCCCCAGTTTGTTCCCTACTCAGTTCCATGATCATGGAACTGGATGGGGAACAGGATCCCCAGCCCCTACCAGCAGGGAGCTCCCAGTTCCAGCTGCATGATCCTTATTTCCCAGTGCCAGCTTCACAGTTGCAAAACTGGTGCTAGGAGCTCCTTGCTGGTGGGTGCTGGGGAGCCTGTTTCCTGCCCAACTCTGTAATCACAGAGCTGGGTGGGGAACAGGTAGGGGAGATTTTTATCTACTCAGCTCTGTGGATCTCCCAGCACTGGCCCCGTGACAGCCGGTGCTGGGAGATACGGGTCTCCCAGCCCCCCGGTCCATGATTGTGATTTCAGAGTGGGAGGCTTGGAGCTCTCTGCTGCTGAGGCAGGGGGACAGAGTCCCTACCCAGGCTCCTGTGGCAGCCTGGCCACAGGCAGCAACCAGGGGTAGGGAGCAATTTCTCACCCCCTGGTAGCCAGCTGATCAGGAGCAGATTTGCTCCTGGTCAGGTGTCTACATGAGTGCTACTGCACCAATACTCATTGAAAGTAAATTTTCTACCTGCATTTGCAGGTAGCAAATTTACTCATGGTTAGTGAGGGTTACTATGCAGTAAGTATGTGCACGTGTAGATGCACATGCTTACTGCACAGTAAACTATGCTACTGCACATTAAAGCATCTCGTGTAGACATGTCCACTGGGTGCAGCTACACGTGCTTTTCTGTGGAGTTGACATATTAGCTTTGCAGTAAAGCATCACCTTCTATTCATAAGCTGATATTACGGCACAGTAAATTAATTAACTCTGCTGTAAGATAGTACTGTCAGGGACTGCTCCATCCAGCTCAAACTGCTGCAGTCCCAGGCACACATGCAGACAGTGCACCCAGGAGCAGTTGACTCCAGCACAAACTGCACCAGGGTTTATCACGTTGCCTTGATGACATGTCTAGATGCACCCACAGAGTACAAATCATGTATCCACTTCACAGTACTTTTATCTAGTTTGCATTTCCTTAGCTTGAGAATGTCATGAGAGGGAGTCAAGAGCCTTGCTAAAATCAAGGTAGGTCACATTCACTGCTCTGCCCCATCCACAGAGCCTGCCCCATTATCATTGAAAGAAATCAGGTTGGTTAGGCATGACTTGCTTTTAGTTAATTCATGTTGGCTCTTTCTGATGACCACCTAGAGATCAGCACCTAGAGGAGAACTCTAGGTGCTTCACAATAGATTCCTTGAGAACCTACTTCATGATCCTTTCAGGGATAAAGGTCAAACTGACTGGTCTGTAATTCCTTGGATACTTCTTCCCTGTCTTAAAGATGGGCATTGTTTGCCCTTTCCTAATCATCTAAGACCAGCCTCCACAAGCTCTCAAAGAGGATAGGCAATGACTCTGAAATTACCTCAACCAATCCCTTTAGTACTTTAGGATGTATCCCATTTAGCCTTTTTGACCTGAAAGCATCTAGCTACTCTAAGAAATGCCTAACCTCTGCTTCTACAACTTGAACTACAGACTACTGTTTGCCCCCTTCTTTGTTGCCAATTGCATTTATCATCTGGTAGCTAACTTTATTTATGAAGAATGAAGTAGAAAAGACATTAAATAAAAAAAGATATATATAAAAATGTATTGAACATGCAAGAATGATACATAGCCATATGTCCCCAAAAGGTATCTAAATACCTGACAAACTCATTTTTTCCACTGTTTAAATGAAATATGTTAATTAAAAAATATGCCTCATTTCTTACACTTACAGCTTGGTATCCCCTTAAAAAGTGATTATATTATGAAATTACTGTTGTTTCACTTTAATATGATATTATGTTATATACACATAAACATAAAGTGGACAGACAGACAGAAGGATGTACTGTATATAATATTATGCATGCCAAAACTGGGAAGATTCTGTCTTCTGTCTTATTCACAGCAATTTGAACTTGCAGTAATTTATATCAGTGGCAATGACATTTTTTTTTTGCTTGTTACTGTTCATAAGTATGTAGCAGCCTTTAAAAAATGGACCCACCTGAACAGAATGGGAAGGGCTGCCTGGCAGAGAGACAGAGTTTGTCCCAGAGGAGACACTATAGGTTCTGAAGGCAAGTGAAGCTGTTTTGGAAGCAGCCCTGTTGTAAGTGGGAGTGGTGATGTAACCCCAGTAAAGTTTTGAAATAGAGTCATTAGCAAAAGCCTGGGAAGGGCCCTGAGCTGGGATTGGCTGAGAGGCTTGGATAAAAGGGGGAGCAGTTTTTCCCGTGGGGTGGAACGAGAGAGAGAGGGGTTGAGGGACAGGCTGGAGACCGGATTCAGAGTCTCAACACAGTGGTCCCTCGGAGAGCCCCTGAGAGAGCCCTGCAAAAGCAGCAGTAGAAGCTACAACGGAGTGACAGTATCCAGTGTGATACAGTATCCAGTTCTTCTCTCTGGTCTGGGAGGCTGCCATGGCAGGATCAGGCAGCGACTGCTTGTGTGGAGAATCCAAGCCTAGAGAAACCTGACTGCAGCCGGTGTGGCTGGGTGAGCACAGCAGAGCCGGGCGGGGGGCCGGGGGGGGGGGACTGCTGGAGTCTGCCCTAGTTTCCCAGATGGGTGAGGGGCCCCAGGGGCAGACAAAGGCCAAGGAAGGGCTGCATTTACCGGGGCTATGAGGTTGTGTGGGACAGGAGGGTTGCTACAGCCTGCAGCCCACACACTGTTTACAGCAGAACTGGGGAAAGGGGGTCAAAGGCAGGGGGAAGCTGTCTTGCAGGGTCTGCAGAAGAGGAGCCACTGCTTGCTGCTCGGAGACCCTTGCTGCCCAGAGACTCCAGGAGCACGGAGGCGGACACCAGCGCCAGGGAGCATCCACAGACCACATGCAGGGACATAGACAGTCCTGCTCCCTGAGATACCCCACCAGGGGCAGTGCACACGGGATCCCCAGTACACCGTGTGCAAGTAAGAGACTGTGTAAATAAGTTCTTGAGGGTTTATTAGTCGGTATATCTATATGCTTATTTAATGATTATTTGTTATGTGTAAATAATTAAATCTTGTAAATAATTTGAGAATTGTCTGTGAGGGTGCTTGATTGTAAGGGGAGGCTCTCCGCTTGAGGGCACTGCAGCAGCTTCCCAGGGGCGGGGTTGGGCAGGGCTACTGGCTACCGGGTACCCCAGGATCCCATTATTCAGGTGAGGGTGCATGTAGTGTCACGCCCAAGGTTACATTTGATATACAGAGAAGGAGTTTGTCTGAAATCAGGCAGAAGGGAGGACAGATTTGTACGTTATAGACTAACTAAATCAGAAACGCATAAGCTTTCATAAGCAGAAGCTTACTTCATCAGATGCTAAGAAGGGACACTGAAGTCATTTTGATGAAGCAAGTTTCTTCTTACAAAAGCTTATACATCGTGGATTTAGTTAGCCTATAAGGTACAAATTTACCTGGACTTCTGTATAAGGAATATAACCATTCAATGTGGCCACCTATTCCATGAACTCTAGAAAACTTTATTACTATCAGGCTATCACATTATTCAATTTGTAGATCAGAAATATGTAATAAATGAAGAGATAAGTCTTCTAGTAACTTACTGTATAATAGTAGAACTGTCTATAACACAATGAAATATCATAAAAGTACCATTAAACTATTAAAGGCATTCTACCTCCACAACTCTGCCAGAATTTAACAGTAGATATATAGAAAAATCAATAATAGGTTAAGTTAGTGAAACAGTATTATTGGACTTTAAAAAAATAGATATTGTAAATCATGACATACTCTGCTAGGGCATCTCTTAGAAAGGAGTATTAGGATACTTTATTAAACTATTTTATTAAATGTTTCCTATTGTACTTATGGGACATACTAAACAAGCAACTCATTATTGGCAAAATTCAGTCCAGAGAAGACAATCAACACAAGAAACTTCATGATTGCCTAGGTTTTGCATTAACCTTCTCTGGGCAGGGGTGAAATTCACCCCATTTGAAATAAAAATAATTTTCAGATTGTGTCATGGCATCTGGTGTGTCTTTCTGTTTTACATGCCTTGCAAAAGACATCTGTACAGCACTTCAGTTGTGCTGAGGATCTTACTTTATTATGGTGAGACAGTTTTGAATCAGCTACGTAGCTCTCATGTCTAAAGGTGTTGCTGCATGTTAATTTAAATGCATGTTAAGGGTGCTTAAAACATGAGTGTCCACACATTGGGGTAGGAAAACACATGCTAAGAGCCCTCTGAATGGCTCAGCCTCTTCCATCAAGGATTCTATCTAATTGGTTTTGGGTGGTTTCTGTTGCAGTCATGTGTGCCTGCTCTGCAGGCATAAAACCAGTTGGGAATGGTTCTCCAATATCCCAGGAAGCACCATTCCTATTTGCTCTGTCTACAATGACAGCAGGAGCAGCTAGGGCAGGACCTAAAGGTAGGATTCTCCTCTGCAGTGGAAAAAGAGAAGAGGAACTGGTCTGCTACTGCTACCAAGCTGTGGCTGCTCTTTGGGCTGGTCCAGGGGCCCCACTCCCTGCCTGCTCTAATGAGAGCTGCAGGTAAGCCATGAGCTGTTGCAGGGAGAGGGGCAGTGAGTGGGGATCTGGGTGTGGGGGGAGGTTGGCATGATTCAGCATGTGGTGGGGGCAGGTGGCACCCCCCACATGGTGGCCACCATGTTGCTTGCCCCCCCTGCACCCTCAACTCAGACCCACCCTCTTCCACACCCTAGATCCCTGCTCACTGCCATTCCAGTGCTGTCCTGGTGGATGGAGCAAGCAGGAAGAACCCACCTGCTACTGCCACTCTCTAGGCTGGGCTCAGCCCAGAGAGCAGCCATGGTTTGGTAGCAGCAGCAGTGGCAGTGAGCAGGTTCCCCTTCCATGTTTGCTCTACCAGGATAGTGTCAGGAGCTGCAGGTGAGCTGTGAGGGCCCGGGGGGACAGGGGAGGAATCCTGAGCGGCAGACAGATAGCCCCAGGGTTGGGGGATGGGGCAGCTTCAGGCCCAATCCTGGCTGGACCCTTCCAGTCCCTGGCTTCCCACAATCTGTGTCACCTACTGTGCCTCTAAGAGCAGGCAAGTTGGACTTGGCTCCTACATATGCCCTTGCTCACCAGCCCTCTAAAAGCAGGTCAGAGCAGTGCAGGTTATAGGGGGTATTAAACCTTAACATGTTATTTAAAATTAATTTTAAAAATTTAAAATTAGCATGTGCTAAATTTAATGTGTAACAAGGCCATAAATGAATTCAAATAGTTGTACCCTCCACACTAGAAATACTAAACCATATAACCAAAAATCACTTGGTTAAGTGAAATCTTTCCTGAGATATTTATTCTAAGGGAAGATGGACCACTGAACAATATATTAACTGTATCTTTATGAAAAAATGGTATTCATAGTACTCAGAATAAATTTAATGCAAGTTCTATATAAAAATACTGCTGATCCCTAACTTGCCTTTTGCCTAGTGTGACCTTATGTCCTGGTTTGGCCAGGACAGTCCTGGATTTTGTATTTCATCCCAGCATCCTGGCTGGTTGCCTAAAATTGAAGCAAAATTTCCAGACTGGTAGTGCCACCCAATCTGCATGTGCCTGGCCTGGCTCCTCCTGAGCAGTGGCTGGAGGTGGGGGGCAGATTGGGTTGAGCACCTCTCCTCCTGGCTAGTTTGGAGATCAGCCAAGGTGGGACAGGCCAGGGGACGGGGCTGGAGCCACGGCTCAGGTACTTGTGCAGGGTGAGCTGGGATGGCTGTCTGTAGCTGGCAGCACCATGTTCTGACAGTCTCCGCTGCCAAAGCCTGGGCTGTGCACAGCAACCCTGGGCAGCTGCTGACAGCAGCTGTGGGGTGCAGGGGCCACTGTGGGGTGGGGTCCAGCCTCTGCGTGTGGGTATGGAACCTGGCTGCAGGGTCATCCCATCCTGCTCTGTCATCAGGGCTCCCTGGAGCTGCAGAGTCAGTGTGTGTGTGCACATGTGGGTGTGTGTGTATGTGTGGTGCCCCCCATCCCATATTTCCTTCAAAATAATATGGTCACCCTACTTCTGCCTGGCTTCAGACTAACACAGCTAACTACTCCTGATTTTATGTTGTTAGAAGTATTATCGGACCAAACCTGGCAACATGCATAATATTGGTATAGCTCAGGGAATGGCCTTTAAGCTGCTAAAACCTGTGTACTAACAGAGAAATCCATCTACATCACAGACTAATACTCTTTCTGGTTTCTTCTGGAGCACAGTGCAAATTGATAATGGGATCATACTAAAGGTCTGACATAGAAAAGTTTAAATTTAAATATGTGTTTAATTCTCATATGGCAGTTGGATGTAAGAACGTATTTCAGTGTTATTCTGAATAGGGTTAATTTCTTGAATTATCATCTGGGGCTCTGTGTGAGAACATAAGTGATCATTAGATTTTCAGAAAACCATTGCTCTTTGCCCTGAGCCCACATTTCTTCTTGCCTTTGTGAACATGTCAATGCCTAGTGTTGTATAATAAAGCTGACTACCAGCTACCTGTTCCATTGAACAAACTGCTGCTTATGCACTGACTCTGCCATCTTCTGTTACTTTCTCTTTCCTTATGTACCTATGATTTGGATAAGATTTCATCCATGGCGTTTCAAAGTCATATTTCACATTTCAAAGAAAATTGTTGATGGTTGTCATATACAGTATGAAGAATAACATGAGTTCAAAATGACATAATTCTTAAAGTGGTACATAATTAAGCAAGCTGGAGATGTATCTTATTTCAAAAGTATTTGTTCATATTTTATAATCCATTCAATTTGTGTTTCCTCTGTAAATATGTCCAGGTACCTTTGTAGAAAGCCATTTTCAGTTTTAAAACCTGAATTTTTTTTTAGTGCTTATCTAATCAATAAATGGGGAAAAAACTAAGCAAAACAAGGCAAAATAAAAATGAGATTTCTCTGAGAAATCTCAACTGAACAAAACAGCATGAATTGGAAATCAGAAAGAAGGAAAACAATTTACAGATGTTTTGTGAATGAGTTTAGATAATGAATACATCTTAGTGAATCAGTGTCTGTTTTATGCATAAAGTCTAGATCAGGACTTTCCAACTTCCCAGCAACCAGGGACCACATGCTACAGAGGGCTAACATGGTGTCTACCTTTAAGAAAGGGAAGAAGGATAACCCTGCAAACTATGGATTGGTTGGTTTGACTTTAGTTCTGGGAACAATTTTTGAAAAAAAATATTAAGGAAGCCATCAATTACAAGCTGGTAACAGCTGGGTTATTAAGAAGCAACCAGCATGGCTTTTTCAAGGGTAGTTCATGCCTGACAAACTTGATGTCCTTCTGTGATCAGGTAACTAACCATCGGGATGAGGGACACGAGGTTGATGTCATTTACTTAGACTTCAGGAAAGCCTTTGATTCTGTTTCACATGTGATTCTCTCGACCAGACTGGAGCGTACTGGGCTGAGCCAATCTTCAGTGAGGTGGGTGGACACCTGGCTTAGAGGCCAATCCCAAAGAGTTGTAGTCGATGGGATGGCCCCATCTTGGAGGGCCATCTCCAATGGTGTCCCCCAGGGATTGGTGCTGGGATCCATGCTCTTTAACGTATTTATTAATTACTTGGATTAGGGGGTGAAAAGTTCAGTGATTAAGTTTTTGAATGATACTAAGCTGTGGGGAAATGCTGGTACATCAGAGGATAGCATAAAGATCCAGGATGACCTTGACAGACTGGTTTTATGGGTGGAAAGTAATCTGATGAGATTTAACAGGGAGAAGTGCAGGTTTCTTCATCTGCGTAGGAAGAACCTTCACCATAACTACACGATGGGTGGTGGTCCCCTGGATGGCACAGCATCTGAACAAAACCTGGGGGTCACAATTGACCGGAAGATGAACATGAGCCAACAGTGCAATAAGGTTGCCAGCAGGGCAAATAGAACTCTGGCGTGCATCAGCCAATGTGTTGCCAATAGATCCAGGGAGGTGCTCCTCCCTCTCTATTTGGCATCGGTGAAGCCATAGCTGGAGTACTGTGTCCAGTTCTGGGCACCACACTTCAAGAAGGATGTGGATAAGCTCAAGAGGGCACAAAGAAGGGCCACCCATATGATTAGGGGCATAGAGGATAGGCCTATGAGGAGAGACTCCAGTAACTGGGACTGTTCAGCTGAGAAAGAGAAGGCTGAGAGATGACTTGATAGTCACCTACAAGTATGTCAGGGGTGAGCATCAAGACCTAGGGAAGCAACTCTTTGGGAAGGCACCTCAAGGGAGGACAAGCTAAATGAGTGTAAATTCAGGCTGGACATAAGAAAAAACTTTTTCTCTGTAAGGGTCACCAGAATCTGGAACACACTCCCAACAGAGGTGGTGCAATCACCATTCTTGGAGTTGTTCAAGATGCGGCTGGACAAGTACCTTTTTGAGCTCATCTGAGCCCAATAACTTCATGCTCATGGCAGGGGACCAGATTTGATGATCTTGCAGGTCCCTTCTGGTCTTTTGATTCTATGATTCTATGAGTGTGTATATATATATATATAGACCAGGCCCTGAGTTTTTGTCTGACTGCAGAAGGCATGACACTACCTAATTATCATAGCAACAATATTGTGCACAGTTAATATTGTGATGATCACCTCTGTTTAGTAAATCGATCACAATTTCATTTGCAGTTCCAGCAAACAATATGCGTATCAGATAATTCTGTTTATCTATTATTTCTCTAGAGCAGAAAGCATAAAAAAATCCTGTTTACATCAACTATTACACTTTAACTCACCCATAATGTAACAGGTGGGAAAGCAACAGGTACTAACCTGATCTCATTAGCTAAGACCATTCAGGGTTGAATACAACACACCAATGGGTGCTTCATATAGTGTTTTTAAATTATAGTAAGCAAAAGAAATTGTTGGGGGTTTTTTGCAACCTGCAGAATAATTGCCTTATGGATTTGAGGGGTATTCTCGATCATTGATGTTTCTTTTCCTTTAATTGTATTACTATATGCTGCAAGAGAAACCAAAAAAACCTCCCTTTATTCTTCAGAGTTATACCCTGCAGTGCAGCCAGGGGGGCAGGTGTGCCTCTCCATGGAAGTCTGATGCTCCCAGTGGTGGCATTGACCCTTCCCACCTGGCTCTGCCCTCCTGTGCTGGGTCTCATGCACTGGGCCATGGATTCCCCCAGGGAAGACAGCAGGGCAGGGAGTTTCAAACCCACAGCAGGCAACCCGTATCTGCCATCCCTCCCCGCGACAGACTCTGCTTCTGTCATGCCACCTGTCAGGGAGGGGAGCCAAGCTCCATGCTCTGCTTGGGCTGCAGCAGCTGCTGCTTCCCAAAGGTGGCATCCTGGGCTTGCCTGCTACTGGGGGCTGCAGACTCTGGTTCCTGTCCCTGTAGCTCTGGCAACTGAGGGCTCCATCCAGCAGGGCTGTGGGGGAGGCAGGGGCTGTAGGTGGGGAGTGAGGGGCACCAGCAGGGTCAGAGGGCTGTCGGTCATGGGTGAGGGTCAAGGGCTTGGGCAGAGCAGTGGCATATCAAGGCTGCTCAGCACCACAAAGCAATAGTGGGGGTGGGAGGACAGGTGCAGCTGGACATGTGTCCTGGTGAGTGAAGTGAGCTCTGATTTTCCATGATTAAAAACCCCCAAAATCAAACACCAAATTTTATAGGTATTTAGAATTTATTTTATTGTAGCAATTGAGGCACTGGTAGACTTCCAAATTGCTTTAAAATTGTAAACATATCAATAAAACATTTTGCTCAATTGAGATGTGTATATATACATTCATTTTAATTGTGAAAAAATGTGCATTTTGATGTTTTTGACCTGAGAATTTGCAATTCTTAAACAAAGAAAACGAGGATACCTGTCACAAGATATTATCCAATAACTTCTGTTGAAGTTAGTTGTTGCTCACAAAGGCTTGTGTGTCTCTGAATTAGCTGGTCTATAAGGTGCAACTCTGTTCTGCCGTCTGTTTGACTTTAGACTTACACAGATAACTCCTTTACATTTTCAGATTTGTCTAAGTGACTGAAAAGCACAGGTTTAATTTACCTCTAGATGCCCACATGTCTTTGAAAATCCGTCTCTTGGCACCTACAAACCTAATTGTCCATACCCATTAAAAATTGGATTGTTTATTTATTCCATCAATAAGATAATACTAAGACTATATTATGTTTGTGATATGAATTTAAAGTTGAGACAATTGCTTTTTCTCTTTTGCAGGAAATTAAGTGTCCTTAATAGTTCTTTCATTCCAAAATGGAATGAGATTAGGGAGCCTATGACTTCCCCCACAGAAGAAAATTCTGGAAAAAATGTTTTAGTTTGTTTATACATGTACATGTATATTCATGTAAGTCAACCTGAAGGATTATTTTCCAGACTTTTCAAAATTGTCAATGATACACGCATACATATTATATTTTATACATACATACACATAGAAAAACATAAAATACTGTGTTGAAATGTTATAAGACTGTTCCATTATGATTTGGTTTAAATTAACACACTTTACAGGAACAGTTAAACTATGATGAAATGGCACTTTCTGACTGAACACTATTCCATCTGAGAATTCCAAACCAGCTCTATATACAACTTTAATGCTGCTGAATACAAATGTAATTATTATAAAATTATGCAATCACATATCTCTAACTTATATGATATATTTTTCCCTGCAAGCTAAAATATGAGTGGCATATTTTAATATTTTATTCTTTCTGTATACTATTGTCAAATATAGGTATTTTTATTGATTTTATATAATAAATTCTTTCTTTAAGAACCTGTATTTAAGTAACGTAGCTATCATGTCTCGTTCACAGATACCATAAAAGCATATATGCTAGTTTTTTATTGCCTTCTGGATTCATAAGATTCTATAGTTTTAGGCCTTTGCTTTAGGGGGGCTTGGGTATTCCTAGAAGGAATTTAATATTTTTTATGCACAAATTATCATGAAATTAAGGTAGAGATTCAATATCCTGCGAACTAAAGCTGAGTCTTCATCAAATATGTTTTCTGTGTACAGAAAGCTTGTGGAATATCTTTAAGAACCACTCACACTGTGGCAAAAAGCTTACTCAGACCAAGTACAGATGTTACACATCAACCCGTATAAGTCATCGGAAACTGGTCTACGTTCATAACAAAACAGAAATTCAGTGCATGCAGACTAGTTCAGAAATGGCAGGACCCAGTCTAAGACAGACCTGGATTGATGTGGTATCAGACTTAATTGATTTAGGTTAGACCAGTCTACTGAACTTCTGTACCAGATCCCCTACTGACTCAAGTTACATTGCTGTCTGCCAGCATCCCAAGCTGATTTGCAGGTCCCTGCAGCCCTTCTGCCAGGTTGGTGCTGTGTAACTCAGCCCATGCTTGGCTGCTCTGGCTGAGCATCCAGTGGGACCCACCCCCAGGTTGTCACAGAGCTGAGTCAGCAAAGCCTCTTTCCCCAGCCTCACATTCTGCCTCCAGCCACCTCTGAGCCACAAGTCGGGTGGGGTCGGGGACAGGGACAGAGGTTTTTCTTGCATGAACCTGATTCAGGTTCTCCTAGACCCAAGGCAGTACAGTATCTCCCCAGCCCTGTGTCCTGCCTTTGGCCAGTTGTTAGCTGCAGTCAGGCAGGGAAGCGGAGGCTTGTGCTGCATAGACCCAGTGGTCCATCAACTGGGCTGTACTGGGCAGCGGGGAGCCTGCTGGGAGGCATGTAGGAGTACCCCCAACCTGTTGGCCTCAGCCAGCATAAGCAGCCTGCCTGCTCCTCCCTCCCCCCTGCCCCCACAAGGGCAAATGTGTGTTGTGTTCACTCCTGAACTAACCTAGGGTACTTAGAGTAAAGCGCATAACTTAGATCACTTCCGCCTTGGGCTTTTTTAATGTCTGCACCTGGCCTCAGTCTCAGATTTGAATTCTCTCTGAATAAGAATCAAAATTCTTAGCTGCGTATGCTATATATAGCAACTAGCAAAATAGGATCTTGGTTCAGTAAATTAAAAAAAAAGAAAAACCTATTAGAGTGGCAAACTATCTACAGGACTGAAATCATTAGAGTTATAGTACGGTTGAAAATTCTCACTGAACAAATCCCAACTCATGAAGACAGAACCCCCCTCTGTTTTATCACTTCATGCTATTGACAAACTTGTCATCTGTCTAATCATGGAAATATGAAAATGGGAAATAAAGAAGACCTTGTGACCTCAATAACGTCCTTACTCTCAGCTGGAGAGCAGCTGCTGAGCTTACTTTATCAGTCTGTGTCAGCAGTAGTATAACAAGGGGTGGGTGAGCAAGGTACCAGCTTCAGCACTGACCTAGGTGGAACACCAGAATAGCAGCCTGCTATGCATTCTGTGCTGTGGCCACAGCAGCAGCCAGGTGCAGGGACACCACAGTGCTACTGTGGCAGCCACAGCAGCAACAACTGGGGTGGGCAGACCATGCTGCAGCATCAGTAGCCAGGGGACTCTGATTCCTGCCCAATCCCTCCCTCTCTCTATGCTCCATACCTCACCCTGTGCTTGGCACCCCTCCCTTCCAGGATTTGTTTTTCCTTCCTTTTCCTTCCTGCTTTCCAATTTAAAACACAGTGGAGAGCATCACCTGATGCTTTCAGTAAGGTAATCAATATAAATTTCTGCTATATAATAGACCAAACATTGTCACCTGACCATCTTGGTGCTGTCTTGGTGAAGAGGCACTTGGAAGAATTGAGTGTGTTTAAGTCAGCAGGCCCAGATGATCTTCATCCAAGGATGCTGAAGGAATTGGCCAGTAACATAGCAGAGCCACTGGCATGACTGTTTGAGTACTCATGGTACTCAGGTCAGGTCCCAGAGGACTGGAAAAGGGCCAATGCGGTCCCTGTTTTCATGAAGGGGAGGAAGGAGGATCTGGGTAACTATAGACTGGTTAGTCTCACCTTTATCCTTGGGAAAAAACTTTGAAAAATTATTAAGTATCACATTTGTGAGAGTCCAGTGGGAAAAATAATGCTGAAGGGCAACCAGCATGGATTCATAGCAGGTAGATCTTTCCTGACTAACCTTGTTTCTTTTTATGACCAGGGCATAAAATGCTTAGATGCAGAAGTCGCGGTAGATGTCATTTACTTGGATTTTAAGAAGGCCTTTCACACCGTATCTTATCCTATTCTCATAAATAAACTGAGCAGCTGTGATGTAGATGATTACACAGTCAGGTGAGTGGCAAATTGGCTTAGGGGGTCGCACCCAGAGAATGGTGGTGGATGGGTTGGTATCGACCTGGAAAGATCTGGGCAGTGGAGTCCCACAAGGCTTGGTCCTTGGATCAATGTCATCATCAGTGACTTGGATGAGGGTGTGGAGAGCACTCTGTCCAAATTCACAGATGATACCAAATTATGGGGTAAAGTTAACACACTAGAGGGTAGGGAATGAATCCAAGTGGATTTGGACAGGTTGGAAAAGTGGGCAGAACAGAATAGGATGCAGTTCAAGACAAGTGCAAAGTGCTGCACCTGGGCAAACAGAATCACCAGCATGCTTACAGGCTGGAGGATGACCTTCTCAGCAGCACAGCAGTGGAAAGGGATCTCAGAGTCATTGTTGACACTAAGATGAATATGAGTCATCAATGTGATAAAGTGATCAGTAAAGCTAACCGCATTTTTTCATGCATTAGCAGACACATGACGAACAGGTCCAGGGAAGTGATACTTTCCCCCCTGGAACACTGGTCAGGCCACTGTTGGAGTACTGTATCCAGTTTTGGGTGCCACACTCCAAGAGGTTTCATATAGCTAGGTTTGCTCCTGTTTTATATTTGCTTTCTGCTTATATTTCAGTGAATTAATTTACTGGAGACAATATTCACCAAAAATGGAATTTTTAAGTTAATTTCAATCTTGTAGAGTTTTTATTATCTTTTGGTAAGCCCCAGAATCTCTGACCACCACATCTATTTCTTCCTGACCCAAAATGTGCTTATTAGTATGACCATGAGTGGAACAAGCCAGACACTCCTGGAGTTTTCAAGTATCCAGGGTACTTAACTAGGCTAACTTTTTTTGAAACATTTCATTCTGAGCACATCTGTACTCTCACTGTTTATAGCGCTTCAAAGGCACTCAGCATTTCAAACAAAACAGATGTCCACACACAGAGTCTTCTTTCTTTTCTGTCCTTTCTGATATTTTGTCATGACTGTCTAAGAGCAGGATTTTTTTTTTTTTTGCAAAAGTAAATGGGAACTAAAATTCAAGATTTGGTTATTTCTCCTTGTTCCTTATCATAGCAAGGAGCAAAAGTCACTTTAAAGAGAATAGTCACTTGAACGGACTTTACTGAATGGCAAAGAGGAACTTTTCTACAAAGAAGGGAGCACATAACTTTTGAATTGCATTTATTTTCATCTTCACTGTTTTTTTTAATTTCCTGTTACATATATTGAATAAAGTTTTAAAGGAATTTCCACGGAGTAGTAGGTGTTCTAACAATCAATCATAGTACCTTTAGCAGTGGCCTATACAGTTTTAATAATGTAACAGTAAAAAGAAGGTCCCAGTAAACTTTCTAGTCTTAGGCCCTGTCCTTACAATGGACTGTTTTTTCTACAAGGAAGGTGGACTACCAGTTAAAACTTTTGAAAAGGAAGGGGAGCTGGCATTGCAGCAGTGTCATCTAGGACTTTTGTCGAGGCCTTCCACTATAGCTTGTGGGTCTGTGTATTCTTCCCACCATGCCCCACTCAAAAAACTGTAAGACCAAGACTTCAGCCTCAGTGTTAAAATATTAATAATGTACTGTCTTCAGAGGGACATATTAAATCTTTTGAATATGGTGACATAATAGCTTCTCTGATAATGTCATAATTTTACAGATTGCCTGAAATACTGATCACTTCCAATGCATCAGTAGCTTTTACGCTGTCATGCCCTGAATATATCATGTTCATTTAAAAATAAATCATCTTTGAAATGCAGACACAGTTCCTTCTCTGATGTGCTTCTTCTAATTGTCTATTTTATACGTTTGTGAGAAGTAGCACCAGTTATCAAACATAGAAGGGATAGCAGATTCATATTTCTTCTGACATGTTTACCCATGATTACATTATGGCAAAATATATATACATATCAATATAGTAGCTGCACACCAATCCAAATATAACAGTTCTACATCAATAGCTATTCTTTTGTTTGCATAATATTACACCAAATACTTGCATATAATGATATGCTTAAAGATACATATTCACAGTAAATTTTTATCTATCTGTTTATATTACATAGAACAATATAGCACCATATACCATATCTAAAAATTACTGGTGAAATCCTGGCTCCATTCAAGTCAGTGGCAAAATCCCATGAATCTCTATACTGCCACGATTTCACAAATAGCTTTAGGTGTGGCACGTGCTGTTATATTGTTCTTAATAATATTATAGACAGATATACAATACTGAAAAACAAGAGTATAAAAAGGCTAATGTCTGGTTCTTTGAAAATCTAGCAGTCACATTATAATGAGATCCATTATGTTTTCAAGACACAAAGCTCAAACCTATGATTTCACTCCACATGAATTTTACATTAAATAAGAAATAAGAGAACAAGACGGAAAATACATTTCCAAAAACAGAGCATAGCCCCCTCTCTCTCAACATGCTGCCTCACAAAATGGCAGCTGCCCCACTGCAAAACAAACTGCACATATGTCAATTTGCTGCACACAGACGCTGACATCATAACTGTTACATATAGCTGCAGATCCAAAAACCAGATACACAACAAAGTAAATGCAAGTGATAGTAAGACAAATGATTTTAGGAAAATTTATCTGAGGAAGTGCAAAGTGCTTGAAGGAAAGTTGATTGAAGTCCATAATACATGTAAAACCTACAGCAGAAGACTGAAATTGTTTTTTTAGAAAAAAACTTGAGAGACTGCAATTGAATCACCCAGACTGTTTGAACAGGTAAAAGGGCAACTGAGGCATACATGATTAAGTAGTAAAAAGAACTCAAAGTGATAAGCAGATGGCTTTAGAAAAATATAAACCATCTGGAAAGAAGGCAGATTAGAAAAAAGAAGGAAAAAATCAAGTCAATATATAAACAGGACTAAAACAAATTCTTAAAGTAAAAAACAAAGAATATTCAAAATTAGTGAGAAAAGCTTGATCAAACATATCTATGCTAAATAGAATTTTTAAATACATGGCATTTGAAAGAGATGCTTGGGACTGGGAGACAAAAGAAACAGCAGATTCCTTGATTGTTATGTTTCTGTTTTTATTGAGTTGAGGAAAGAAGAGTGAAAGCTGCCAAGAACTATGTTCATGTGATTAAACTGCACTATGGAAAAGTACTTCAAATTTACATCTGTGCATTTTAGTTAATATAAGTGAGAACATAATCATAACCAGTTATGCCATAAAGAGCTATTGCTCTTTCAAAATTTATACTTTAAAAACAATACTGGGTTTGGGTTAAAATGTGTTTGCTTTGCTTTTCTATTAATTTTTTACATAAATGCACATAAATTGATTATTCAACAATGTAAGTCATCCCCTAAGTTGCAGTACAGCTATAAACTAATAGCACTGATGACTCATCTTTACTGGTAAAATGAACTTCAGTTATTATGTCTCACCTCCTGTGCTCCTACATTATATCAGGTCCTCATAATCAGGGACCAGGTTTTCTGTTTCCCACGGAAAAATGGAGTAAAACACAGATTTCCCCCTTTATCAGAGGAGATTGCAGATTTCTCATTTTAGCAAAGAACCCCACAGATTTTGCAGTTTTGTAATGAGCCTGCTGCAGACTGGCAGTGCTCCATCCTGCAAGGGGCTGGGAGGGAGCAGAAGAAGGGTGGTCAGGCATGGGGGTACCATGTGCATGTGTATGCACATGGCTGCCAGGCAGCCTAGAGAGCAGCTCTAAGTAGCAGGCCTAGGATTGAAGCCTCTATAGGGAGGGGGGGAGTTGGGCAGGGCTGGGGTTAGGGCTCGGGCTACGGCTACTGCCCAGCTGGGTGGTGCATGGGGCTTGGGGCCACAATGCACGGCTGCAGGGCCCTGGCAGGAAGTGGGACGAGCTGCAGAGAGCTCATCCAGGGGGTGGGAGGGTATGAAGCCAGTTCCCTACCACTGCGCACACTGCATGCATTGCCGGGGAGGCAGTGGGGGGCCTGTATCCCCCAGATCTGTGTGCAGGGTGGCTGTGGGCATGGACCTCACAAGATCATCGGATCCAGCCCCCTGCCCAAAGGGCAGGAAGTTAGCTGGGGTCAGATCACCCCAGCAAGATCAGCATAAAAGCATTTCTTAAAGGTACCCAGAGTAGGTGCTTGTACCACTTTTTTTTTTGTTTTTTTTTGGGGGGGGGGGGGGGTCTATTCCAGACTCTAGAGACTTGGACGGTAAAGAAGTTTTTCCTTATATCCAATTTAAAATGGTCTTCCAGCAGTTGGTGACCATTAGACCTTGTCTTCCCTTGGGGTACCCTGGTGAACAGATGTTCTCCCAGTTCCTGATGCACACCCCTTATATACTTATAGGTTGCAACCAAGTCACCCCTGAGCCTTTGCTTCTGCAGGCTATGAGTCTCATGCCTCTCAGTCTTTCTTCATAAGGTCTGGTTTCTTGACTTCTAATCATGCATGTGGCTTTCTGGACTTTCTCAAGCTTCTCCACTCCTTTCTAAGGTGTGGAGCCCAGAATTGGCTGTAGTACTCCAACTCTGCAGTACTTTGAGGTTTTTTTATTAGAGAATTTGCAATTTTTATAAGAGAGTTTACAATTTTTAAATTTTTTTTTATCAGGGAAAACCAGGATCCCTGTTTATAATTATGCCACCTCTCATAAATAATTCCAGTCCTAACTTTCATAGTTTCATAGTTTCATAGTTTCAGGGTCGGAAGGGACCTAATAGATCTTCTAGCCCGACCCCCTGCCAGGGCGGGAGAACAACCCAAAAACACAAACAAAACCACTCACCCTAAAAACAAAAACGGGACTCAAATGAGTCCAGCCAGGTAAGTATCCAGCCTCTTCTTAAAGATCCCCAGGGTAGGGGCCAGCACCACCTCCCTTGGAAGTTGGTTCCAGCTCCTAGCCGCCCTGACTGTGAAGTAGTTTTTTCGGATGTCCAATCTGTACCTCCTCTCCATCAACTTGTGCCCATTATTCCTTGTTATGCCAGCAGGGGCTAGGGGAAACAGCGTCTCCCCCAAACCCTTCTGGTTCCCCCTAGTGAGTTTATAGACGGTCACCAGGTCCCCCCTCAGCCTTCTCTTGTGGAGGCTGAATAGGTTCAAGTCCCGCAGTCTCTCACTGTAGGGTCTGCCCTGTTGTCCCCGGATCATGCGGGTGGCCCTCCTCTGGACCCTCTCCATGTTGTCCACATCCCTCCTGAAATGGGGCGCACAGAACTGGACACAATACTCCAGCTGCGGCCTGACCAGCGTCGCATAGAGGGGGAGGATCACCTCCCTGGCTCTACTCGAGATGCACCTGTGGATGCACGACAAGGTCCGGTTAGCCCTGCCAACCATGACCTCGCATTGTCGGCCCATGTTCATCTTGGAGTCAATAATGACACCAAGATCCCTTTCCGCCTCCGTGCTCTCAAGTAGGGAGCTCCCCATCTTATAAGTGTGCTGCTGGTTCCTACTACCCAAGTGCAGCACCCTGCACTTGTCCGTATTGAAACGCATCCTGTTCCTGTCTGCCCACCCCTGTAACCTATCCAGATCCTTCTGCAATCTCTCTCTCCCTGCTAGCGTGCTCACCTCCCCCCAAATTTTGGTGTCATCAGCGAATTTAAACAGGTTGCTCTCCACCCCAACATCAAGATCGCTGATGAAGACATTGAACAGCGCAGGGCCCAGGACCGAGCCCTGAGGGACTCCACTACCCACCTCCCCCCAAGTCGAATATGATCCATCCACCACCACCCTCTGAGTGCGACCCTTCAGCCAATCTGCAATCCATCTGACCGTGTAGGCATCTATGCCACAGTCGCCTAGTTTACTAATTAGGATGGGGTGAGAGACGGTGTCAAAGGCCTTGCTGAAGTCCAGAAAGACTACATCCACCGCGACACCTGTATCCATGGCCTTTGTGACCTGATCATAAAAGGCAATCAGGTCCACCTTTAACTAGGTGTTGCAGGGTATATGAGAAATACATAACATACTATTTCTTTAGACATACCTACCATTTGTACACATTACATTTTTCTAGGTTTAATCCATACCACAGATGTCACTACATGTGGATGTCTGTAGTCTGAATTAAAACTAGCTGCAGTCTGAATTAATTAATTCTCACTGAATGAGGATTAAAATGAATACAGACTGGGGCAGTCTGAATTAGGCAATTTAAACTGTGTTGCTTTTAAGAAAAACAGTCCTTAAGAACTCAGATAAGCATTCCTTAGGAATGCAGTTAAGGATTGCAAATATCAGTCCCCTCAAGGGAAACTCAGTTGGGTGTTTGCAATATAACAAAGGCTATCAGACACAAAGTAACACCTTTACAAGTCAAATGTGCTAACAACACCTCACTTTGACTAAGTGCCAGTATCCTGACTAAGCCCCCAACCCTGCCTAAGCACAAGCACATGGGTTACTGGTTGGTGAAGAAGTGGGCAAACCCCCTTGGTCATCTATAAACCCTTAATTCAAATTGAAATTTAATTTAAACTGTGATGTTGTGATGTGTATGGTCTAGTTTCTTGGTGTATGTAAATCACAGTTGCCCAGCCTTGGTCTCAAATTATCAGTTTATTCTTTGTTTCTTTTTCTCAGTGGAGACCCCAGCTCACTCCTGCCACATCTTGATGTCAAAGGATTTATATCAGGAGTGTGCAACTTAAACACCACTGGACAATGAGGTACTGATCAATCGCCTTGCAATTTTTTATTTTTTTCATAAATGAACTGGTTGACCAAAATTGAAAACTCACAATGTTGTTTATAATAAGGTTCTTTTATTAGGTATCTATCTATTTTTTTCCATTTTTTTTTTAATTTTCTTGTTTCTCAGGTATTACTTCATCCTAGGCTGAAGAAAATGCCAGAAGCCTGTTCCCCAAGCTACTAATCAATGATTTCTCCCAGGGAGGTAAGCATATATCCAGGATCCCTATCTAAGCATCCCAAAATAAACTCAGGTATTATAAAGAAAAAAAAGTTCCAGTTCTTAGGGCTCAGTAAGTCTAAATCCCCCATTTTTTCCTTCAAGGGTATAAGTCCAACAAAAAAAAAAAGGTGTCTTCGCCTTTAAGCACCCTAAACGGCATTAGGCTTATTGCATTTACGTTTCTTCATTGTAAATGTGCTCTACCCTGACTCGACCTTGCAATAAAAAAAATAAAAGTTTTACTTGTCACTGTAGGACTCAGCCATCTCTACTCGGCTGATCCTCTATTTCCTGAAGTCACTTCGGCTCCTGGATCGCATTCTCAGCAACGATAATTCAGTCAGCATTCCCTGGCTTGGCACAGTTCTCCATCTCCTCCGGCCAGCTGAACTCCGACTCCTCTTCACCCCCACCTTCCCAATCGGCTCTATTCTCATTCCCGTGCATCACGCCTCTCTCTCTGTTTTCATCCGGGACTCTTACCTCCTCCCTCTCTCTTCAGAACCACTCTAGTTTCATTGAGTAGCTGCTCTGGAAGCACGGCTCTCTCTTTTCCTTTGCTGGTTCTTGCCATTACTGTTCAGCTTGTGCCATCACCAGTTCTCTTTCTTCATGACAGATGTGAATCAGTTAACACAGTTTAGAAAATGGTGGACATGTCTATAAACGGCCACAGCATGGAACTTTTTTTTTTTTTTTTTTATGATCTAACTTTATGACTCACTCTTAGGGAAAAGTGACAGAAAAGAAACTTCTACAGGTGACACAAGTCTCACTTACAAAATTCTCACTGTACTAGAAATTTCACCCAGGCACTGTATTGGACTTTTGAAAAGAAAAGTTAATAGCAAAACCATTTACTCTCTCTAGGGAATTCAATTACATAGGACAAGATATAATATTATAATATTATGCTGTCAGTGTAGTCTAGAATTGAACAAAAGACTGAGACTCAGGAGACCTAGATTCTAATTCTGACCCTGCCGCAGACCTGCTGTGAGGCCTTGTGGAAACCTTATCTTTTTTCTGTGACTTCATTTCTTCATCTATAAAGTGAAATAATGTTACTCACCTCTTTTTTCCAACTGCTTTGAGACATATATGGTCAATACTGCTATGAAAGAGATAAGCTTCATCATTGCTTACAAGCTGTTACAAGTCTTAATGGAGAAGATTGAGGAAACACTTTGGATTGTGTGCTTTATTCTCCAGTAATCACTTATGGTATTAGCACGAAGAGATGTTTTCTTTATTATGTTCAGAAATCACAGAGCCACTCCTTAGATCTTGTTTGCTTTAATAGACTAACTGACTTCTGCTTAATGACTCCAGGCTAATTATTTAAATTGAATTGTCCCTTGTTAAGAAGACTACTTAGATCTCATATATTATGAGGGGTTAAATGATACATACATCTTGTCATGGCCTTCTTTTGGGGGACAAATCTTACCATTAGCTTCTTAGTCTTGTCTTCAAAAGATAATGGCCTTTTCCAGGATGTCTCTCTTAATATATTCCTACTTTACTGCCTATTTACTGTTTCAAAATAAAAAGGTCACCATGAATAAGGCCAAACTAAGGTGATCAAAATGTATTATGAAAGAGAATAAAAAACAAATATAATCTTTCCTTTCATCAAGATAATAGGTAACACCCCTTTTCACCCTACACCTGGGCATTTCTTTTTATAGAAAGAGATTACATGTTTAAACAAAGGAAAAATGCTCAAAAATCCAATAAAATTTGGAATGCATAGCTACCAGCAATAGCAGGGGATTTTCACCCAATATATTTGCCAACAAATCAATACCAAGAGTAAATCCTTCTGCATTGTGGGCAATCAAATGTTCACTAACAGGTACTATCACCTAAATTAATAAAGTGCTCTGCATGTGTCAAAGTTAATACCAAAGGAAGCTTGTGCTTCACTTGTGATAAGCTGACGGATATTTCTTAATAATGGTTTAAATAAAAGAAAATTATGTGGAGATTTTGAATTAAATTATGCTTAACTGTCTTGGCACAGCTGAAGTTTCTTCCTTCCCTAGACAATATTTTTTTCTCATGCCTATAAACACACTGGGCCAACAGCTGTATTACTCTCAGCTTGAAATGCAGGCAAAATGTAGCTGATCTAGAGTGTGATTATTAAAAAAAAGGGACAATAACTTTTTTCTGAACATAATGTTAACCTACAAAATATTTTCTGAACTGTGGAAGTAATTAATTCAAGCACTTATTACCCATCCAGTAATGGTCAACTCGATAGATCTTTCAACTTCCCTGGGATGAGGGGCAAATGCTGACATTTACAATAAACACTTCCTCAATATTCAGCAATTATTTCTCAGTTACATTGTGACTGCATAAAGAGCAGTATGGTAACCCCAAATATCTTGATTGGAAGGGAACTTTTGTATGGAATGTCTTTTAAAACAAAACACACAAGATTTCATGTTTTTTTCAGTTCAACCCCCTACCGCATTCTCCCTAACCCCACCTCCCCAGCCTTACCACCACTCCAGGTTTTTTCACCCCTTTCTCAACTCCTGTCCCCTTCCAAAGGTTTGCTGGCACATGCTAATTAGGAGGAGGGATCTAGTTCTGCCATGGCAACATTCAATAAGCTTTCTGTAGGTAGTGGGCTTGCCCACGGGAGCCCAGCACACTGGTTTTTGAGGAGGCTCAAGGTGATTGGAGGGGCATTTCCCTTTCCCCACCAATCAGGTGATGACAAGGAAGAGGCTTGCCCTGCTCCTACCCAGGGGTGAGGCTAACAGCCAGACCAGAGAGGGGATTAACACCCCCTCTCTCTGATTGGTCTGTTCACAATCTGGGGGTGGAGTCTCCAGGGAGGATAAAAAGGCAGCATGCCTGGCACATGGGCAGCTGCAATGAAAGACAAAGAAGAGGGCTAAGAGGAGCTGGCAGAGCTGGCCAGTGGGGTGGAGCAGTTGCCCCAAAAGAGCCCAGAAGACGATTCACCCAACGGGGAGTGGCAAGCGGCTGCATCCCTAACCCTGACAGTGCACGGGTTGGTGCACGAGGGTCTGGGAGTGGGCCAAAACCCCAGAGCTGTATGCAGAGGCCTAGATCTCCAACCCCAGCATGAGGCGGGACATCTGGTGCACTGATCAGTGGATGGAGGGTCCAGGAATGGGCCAAGATCCTGAAGCTGCATGTGGTGGCTCGGGTCACCAACCCCTGCACATGGTGTACAGGGTGGTACACGGAGAGTCTGGGACTGGACTGAGACCCCAGGTGCTGCGCCAGGTGGCATGGGTCTCTAACCCTTCCCCCTCCTTTCACAAGACAGGGGCTAGTGGTGTATGGACGGTGCACAGGTTGAAAGGGGCCACTGGTTCACAAGACTGTGCACAGGGCCAAGAGAGGGCCAAAGGATGGGAAAACCTTGAGCAGCTGAGGACCCCCTGCTGAGGGAGATGTCTCACCAGGAAATGAGAAATGAGTGCAGACTCATCAGGCCCCAGGGGAGTCAGGAGTTGCCTGGAAAAGGGATTCCCACAGGGGAGAAGGGCCCTCCTACTTGGTGGCAAACAGCTGGGAGGACCCCCTGAGGG
>NW_005842550.1:965143-968195 GCF_000455745.1 Alligator sinensis
TGGGTTGAGGCCCAGCTAGCTGGGTTATTTTTTTAAATGGAGAAAACAAGGATCCCTGTTGATAACCTGTAAAGGAGACTTTTCTGCACCTAGGAGCCTAGAAGTGTGATCTCACTACAGCCTGCTTAGTGGGCTGGTGAGCTTGATTGCCTGACAAGATAAACAACTTGTCAGGGCACAGAACCATGTCATTTCCCATTAATGGGAACTTTTCACTGAAAATATGTTCTTTCAGAAAGTTCCTAGAGTCAGAGCATTTGGGCTGCTTACAGATATTGAAAGAAACAAACAAAAATAAAGGAGACTTTAAACACGGCATGCTTCCACACTAAGCCCAGCACCTGCCCAGAAAAGGCATCACGTTAGTTGCACCTGGCTCACCCAACATCTGTATAGATTGGGTGCTTTTGTGGGACTTTTTTGGTGCTTTTATCTAATAGCTGCTTGAATCAGTTTTAGCTAAAAGCACCGAAAAAGCCCCGCTGAAATGTTTGATCAAGTGCTGGAGAGCTGAGTCAAAGTAATGAGCTGCTTCTTCTGGTTAAGCACACTTTTTTTTTCTTTTTTTAAACATCTGTAAGCAGCCTTTATTTCCTTGCCATGATTTTGCAACAGCTCCCTAGATGTTTCCTGACTCCATTCCTGGCAAAACGCTTTCATGCATCATAGATTCCAGCAGCTTTCTGTCCTCACCTGATGTTGAAGTCAAGTCTGGCACATTGTTAGGTGAGGGGAGGGCAGGGTGGCACCTTAATGTGTTAGTTCTGCCTAACTTAAACTAAGCTGTCCAGAGGCCATGGTCAGCAGGCAGTGGGATGCGTGGGGGCAATGGCAACTTCTGGTTGCCTCTGTGCCATTGCCAATTCATGTGGCTGTGCCAGTAGCTGATATTTTTCTGCCACCTCCCTCTCCTCAAGTTGTCCCACCCTGGTTATGCTACTGAACATGGCTAGCTGTCTCTTGGTAAAGCTGTGAATGGTCCCTCCTTTTGATTTGAAACCCTTTGACCATCATCACATCACATTTTATGTCATAAAACCATGACTTAATAGGGTGAATGACAGAAATTAATTAAATGTGGTACATTGTGATTTGTCAGAAGAAGAAGCATATTCTTTCTAGACAGGTATTACTGTTATCATGTTAATGAGGAAATGACCTACTGTAATTAGGGGAAGGAAGTTTGAGATACCAGACTAATGAGTCACAAGCCCAAAGTGTGGGTGTATGAAAGTTACATATCTTATACAGCTCTAATAAGTCACCTTTCACAAAACAATTTACACTTCAATAATGATGCTAAAATCAGATACAGAACAGGAGTCTTTACTGATCAGCACATCGACAAATCTAATGGAGTTTTCCAAATATATCTTGGGAGATAAGAGATAAATCCTACCTTCCAATATAAGATATTTTTGGCTACCACTTTTAAGAAGAGTAAGAAGGGATTTTTAAAATAGACTGGGGAGAAAGAGGAGTTGCTAATTAATAAAGAAGGAAGAAAAATATCATGCTGATTCTAAGATGTACTATTAAATTACATTTATAAACTGTCCTCTGCCAATATGAGAAAAGACAGTTCAGAATGATTAATTAGGTAGTAATGAAGAAGCTAGACCAGATCCTGATTCCTCTTACAAATGTTTTTTCTACAATAGCATAATTCTCTTTCTTAGTGAAATTAATGCTTATTTGCACAAGCATAGGAGTCAGAATCAGACTCTTTGACAAGACAGCTGTTGCTAAAAAGTTGGTAAAGCAATATTCAGATAAACAAAATATATACAGATTAGCATTTGTGGATGAGCAAAGGCATGAAGGATCTTGGGAACTATAGCATGAGATTAACCAACAGCTTTTTAAACTAAAAATGCTGTAGGTCCTGACCCTCCACAAAATTATTCAAATGCTTACATTTAAACTTGAGAGTAGTCCCATTGACTGTAACAGAATCCAAAATATGCTCTAAAATTAACCAAGTAAGCAAGTATTTGCAGGATCAGACCTTTCAGGAACTAGTGAGATATTAAGCAAGAAAAAAAATACTGATCTTAAGGACAGGAAGGAACAGTCCTGGAACATATAATCTGGTAAATCACATTACAATCCCTCAGAAAATAATGGAATAAATAAAATAAAAATAATTTAAACCATTAAACTGATAGTAGTTCATTGGTCAGAATAATTAGTAATAAACACCAAATGAGGTTATGATTATAGAACTGCATGCTTGCTGAAATGCAAATGGACTTCAGTTGGAGTTGCAATGGCATACTAAAGAACAGTTTTTGGTCTACTGTCTGGTATCAATAAGACATTGGATGCAACCAGCCGGGAGTCATAGTTGAAAAATTAAAACCTCAACTGGCTTGGAAATGAACCGTATCTTGTGGATTTTAAACCAACTTGCATGCATAAACAAAAGGAACTGAATTTAGGGAGAAAAAATAAAGTTCATCCTTAGAGGCATCTGACCAGTGAGGGACCTTTTGGAACTGAGAACTATGCAGTTTAGCCCAACACTGATATGGCTGATATGATAATCATCACCATGGAGGAGAAGATTTGTTGAGAATGGGTTTTGAGATATAAAAAGAAATAATGGGTTATAGCAAAGTAAGTAACTATAAAGGACACTGTTCAAACTGTGAAATCTATACATTAGAGAACATAATAGTCTCCCAGGTATTAATGAGACTTTACATACTTTATAAAGCCCTTTTTATTTTTTTATAAATTCAAAGCACTTTACAAAATAAACAAATAAAGGGTGCCTGTACACATGTGGGATGCCTGCTCCTATGTGTTCCAATCAGAATGAATTTGAGCAGGCTCAATCAATTAGTTGGAGCAGACTCAATTAATTGAGTCTTCTGGGGCCTTTTAATTAGAACACTCCAGTCATCTCACCATCATGTGTATTCAGTGCCCCCTGCATTTCAAAATGTTTCCCCCCACCCACCGCCCTGGAGCATGAGTATACACACTCAGTGTGTTACTGATACCATTTTACAAATAGGGGAAATGAGTACAGAGTTGTTGCATTCCT
>NW_005842550.1:968226-970382 GCF_000455745.1 Alligator sinensis
TCTATACTTCAGCTGCAGAATTGCAGTGGGGAGACTTGGGTAGTCCCAGGTTCCTCTCACTCATAACACCTGAACAGAGGAGGAGCTGAGCTCTGTGTTTTGCAGTGGTTATGAACCCCTTTCTGGGTTTTCCTGGACATGTCCTCGTGTTGGACCCTTGGATCTCTGCCCGGGTAGTTTTCTGAAGTCTGAACCACCCTCTGGGATTTTGTTTCTCTCCACTGGTGGGAACAGGAGGAGGGCAATTGGAGACAGGCACACGTGCATCTCTGCATGCACACACATGTGGCTGGCATACAGCCAGGCAGAGTAGTGACAGCAGATGAGGCAGCCGGATGCAGGTAAGTCTGTGGGGGGCGGGGTTGGAGGGTTAGGGCTTGGGAACCTTCCAGGAGTCTGTGGGGGGTGGCAGGGGTGTGTGGAGTGGCTGGACGTGTGTGTGTGGGGGGAGGAGGGCAGGTGGCTGCTGCCACTGGGGGAAGCATCTGATCCAAGTGCCCAAGTTGTGGTTGAGGGGTGGGGGGCAGTCACCTGCCCCTTCAGTGGGGGAAGGGGGATCCCTTTGAGCCCATTGGGGAGCTCCATGTCCAGGCCAGTGGCACTGGGGTGGTACTCTTGGTTGCGGGGCCAGGTCGGCCAGGAGACACTGCCTGGGGGCCGCTCAGAGACGGGGGGGTGCTGGAGCCCCGGCCCAGGGTGGGTGGAGCCACAGGCCTCCCCTCTTCCCTCCTGCCCATGCTGGCTCCTGCCCATGTTGCTCCACTGCCATCCATACAAATTGGAGTCACTGCGCTTTGGGCTGGTCAGAACAGGGGAAGCCTGGGGCCTCCTCCTACAGGGCTGGGGGGAGCAGGGGGCTGCAGGTCAGCGGCAGTGCTGGGGGCTGTGGGTTGTGAGTGAGGAGCACCAGCATAGCTGGGTCAGGAGTGAGGGGCATGGGCAGGGCCAGGGGGGCTGTGGGTGAGGAGTGAGGTGTCTCCCCTAACAGGTGTCCTCTTTTTTGGAACTGGAAATGTAGTAACCCTAGTTATCCTCTTGCTGCTCTTGTGCACCAGAACAGTGTTGACTTCACTGCTAAGAGACAATCTAGATTCACAGAGACAGAGAAGGATTTAACTCTCTGGGAAGTAGATCAAAAGGAGAATGAATGCTTATTGATTTGCTATGTCATCATGCAATATATGCATTGAACATTTCACTTGTTCCTTAATCTTTATGGCTAAATAGTTGCCCTATCTACCCTCTGCCTTCTCCTCTCTTCACAGTATTTTGTTTCTGGCTTAAAACCAGTAATGCTGAAACAAGGAACTACTATTATTAAAGTTCCTGTAAAGCCATTGATCTGTACTTTTGTGTTGCAAATGAATGCTGCAAGATAACTCTGACTGCTGTCTTTCCTATTCAACTTTCAGGGCCTTAGTAACCTAAGGACTTTTCCAATTTAATAGGCAGCTGTGATTCAAGCCTACAAGTGCTGTCAAGGTGATGGTATCTGGTCAAACTGGGAGTCACAAGTACTTTTACTGTTTTAACATCGGGGTGAAAACAAATCAATAAACTGACTGAGGCTATTTCTGAGAAAAAAGAAAGAAAGCAAAAAGTGCAGAGGTGAAGATTTCACAAGGTAGATTAGTAACATCTACAAGGCAGCCTCTAGCTATTTTTTATCCCCAACTGCACTTCATGGATTGTGTTAAATAATACTGAAGTACCACTTATTGACTTACCTATTTTTCCTTATTATTGTAGAAAAACTCATACAGGTTTAAAAGAAGAATTGGATTATGGATTACTCTTTCTGCTGTCACACTATTATTTTCTTTAAAAAGTAAATATTTCCAAAGTTAGGGACAACCAAACCATTCATAGATTTTGTTTTTTCTTGATATCACAGTTTTGACAGATTTGGAAGACATTAGGAGTCTCTTAGTGTTGTTAAAAGGCTTTTTGTTTTATGTTTCTATGTCCTAATAACCTAAGTGGTCTAAATAACCAATGTATTTAAAACCAGTCAAGTGAAAACTAAACTCCATGAGCTTAAAGTTAGACATGGTCTGCTCACTCCTCACCGGGATTTCATAGATTCATAGATGTTAGGGTCGGAAGGGACCTCAATAGATCATCGAGTCTGACCCCCTGCATAGGCAGGAAAGAGT
>NW_005842550.1:972259-975450 GCF_000455745.1 Alligator sinensis
CCAAATCTCTTACTCTGCAGTGTGTCATTGACTAAATGCGTGAGTATGCTGAAGTCAGCCTTCCTAAAGTCTAGCACTTCCACCCTACTAGTTACCTTTCCCACTCTACGCCTTATGATGAATTCTATTATTTGGTGGTCACTGTTCCCCAGGTGACCACTGATCTGTTGGTCCCCTACCATGTCATCCCCTTTTGCCAATACCAGGTCCAGTATGGCATTCCCCCTAGTGGGACCATGTACCTCCTTCATCAGGTGGAGGTCCTGTACACAGGATAGGAATCTGCATGAACGGTGGGAATTTGCTGTCTGCGTCTCCCAGCAGATGTCAGGGTAATTTAGGTCCCCCATGACTACTGCCTCCCTAGCCTTTATGGTCTCCAAGAGCTGCCTCAGGAGCCCCAAATCTAGTTCTTCCCCTTGGTAAGGGCATCTGTAGCAGATCCCTACCACCAAATCTCTTTCCCCTTGACCTCCATGTATCCTAACCCACAATCCTTCTACTTTCTCCTCCTCCAATTCCATTTTGATAAAGGTCGATGTGTAATGCTCCTTGACATAGAGCGCAACCCCTCCCTGTCTCCTCCCTGCTCAATCCTTTCTGTACAGCTTATAGCCCTCAGTGTGTACCACCCAGTCATGGGTAGAGTCTCACAAGGTTTCGGTTAACCCCACTAAGTCATAAGTGTTTTCTGCAAGCAGGAGTGCTAGTTCATCCTGCTTGTTCCCCATGCTCCTAGCATTGGTGTATAGGCACTTGAGCCCTGTGACTGGCACCTTTGTTGCCCCCCAGTTCTGATGCTCAATGGGCCCCTTATTGCTTACCTGCTTATTGCTTACCTGTGCTGTACTGCTGGCTGTCCCATGGATTGCAGGTTCCCTGTCCCATGGCTTGCCTCTATCATACTAGGCTCATATGCAACTCTTGGCACTCCTGGTTAGAGGGGGCAGGGGTCCCAAGATGGTGACCAGGGGGTAGAGCACCTGTCAAGGGGTAAGGCTAACATTGTGGCCTTTGACAGCTCAGCGGAACTCATTAAAGCACCCTCCAGCCAAAATAATTGCCCACCCCTGGTCTAGAGGAAGGGAGTGCAGCTCTGTGACCTAGTTGCCATTTGGAGAAAGCTGTCCTAGGTTCCAGTGCCTGTTTCAGAGACATTATTCATTTTTTCCAATGGCTATTTTTGTGTTACAATGGCTATTTCAGGGTTTACCTGGCTGAGGCTACAGAGGTATGTGCACTCTCTCTTTGGCCCAATGAATCTTCTTCACTGTAACATAACTTCAGTGGGAGAAGTAACTGCCTAACCCAGCTGTCCAGAGTAGGGGAGCAGGCAGACAGAGAAGCCCTCAGCTAGCCATAGTTACTTGGATGGAATTGGTTTTTGGACACCTGAGTTCCCTCCCACCCCCCATTAAAGTGCTGTCCCCAATTAAAATTTTTGGGTGTAGCTGCTACAGGCTGAGAGCTCTGTGGGCTCTGAGCAAAACAGTACAGGCATTTTCTTTGTCTAGTACCAGTGCTCATGACTCCTAGTGCCCTAGTCTGGATCCTGATTCCAAATTCCGGGAACTGATTTCCTAGACTGGTTCCCCTTACCTTTGTTGCTCCCTGAACCCCTTCCCTAGCTCCTAATCTTTGTTTCATGAATGGAGCACTATGCAATAATGTAGTGGACTATAGCAAATGGCTCTTTATTAAGTGTATCATATTCAGTGTTGCTGCTTAAGCACATAGAGATTTTGGCTAGAGACAGACATTATGCATAAACCACTTTAAGTGACCAGAAACTGGTTTAAGCCTGCAACAGAACACACATTCTATGCACAGAAACTAGTTTCAAAATGGCTGAAGCCAGTTTGAGATAAACCTGGTTGAATGTAATATCAGATGTAACTGACTGAGCTCAAACCAGTTTATGAAATGACTTTCCCAGACCCCTTCCTGGTTTAATTTAAACCAGAGTCCTCCAGCAGTCCAGGGTGCTCCCTGGCTCTGCCCATCTGCTCTCTAGCCCAAGCTGGGATGGGATGTGGTGAGAGACCAGCTGGCATGGCCCTGTTAAGGTAAAGTGGGTGTGTGTGGGGGGGTAATTTTTCTCTCCTTCCCCTCCTCCCCCACTGCAACTGGGGTTTGCATGTCTGCTGGGGAGCAGAGGGGAGGGGGCTGCAGCGGTGGCCCCTGGGGCTCACAGACCCCAGCTGCAGGGCAGAAGGGACAGAGGGAGGAATTAACCCTTCTCTTTGCACCCCTTCATTTTAATGGCACCAAGCTAGGGCTCTGTTCTGTGATGGGGGGACCTTTTCCCCATTCTCCTCCACTTCTCTCCAGGGCAGGGGTGGAGGGCTCTTTGCAGTGCTGTAGGGGGGCTCCTCCTTCCTCTCCCCCTCCTCTTCCCCCCCGCCACCATGGGGCTGGGAGTGGGGCTCTATGAAAGGCTGCCTAGCCCCAGAAAGGGGCTCTTTCCCCTGCAGGGTGAGGAGGGGGCTCTGTTCAGTGCTGGGGGATACTCTTCCCCCCCTTGCACCTCCTCCTCCCCCTGCCACCACTAGGCAGGGAGGGGAGGGGGCTCTGTGCAGCACTGCCTGGCCCAGCCCGGCCCAGCGGCTGTGCAGGGAGTGTGTGTAACTGAGCCATAGCTGCTGGGGTGGCCCCACCCCCACTGCCTGGGCTGGCCTCACTCAGTCCCGGCCAAGAAAGCCTTGTGGTGGGGCTGAGCTGGGTTGCAGGGGCAGGGCCACCCCCAGCAGGTGCATCTCAGTGGTAGGGATGCTGAGCCCTGTCAGCAGCTCAGCCCAGCCCAGCCCAGCCCCACCCAGCATGTGCAGCTGGTGGCCAGTTGGGAAGAGGGCTACCCAAGCCAGCTCAGAGGCACTGTGGGGCTTTGTGGGCCTCAGTCAGGCCCTATGGTGGGCAGCTGCTTGGGTCAGTCTCCATGGCAACCCCAGCCATGTGCTATCACAGTACAACTGTGGCTGAGGTCTCCATGGAGACCAGTCCCACCCATTTGGGCAGAGGCTTCTGGGAAATGGAGTCCACTGCCAGCCAGATCTGACCCGCAGGCTGGACTTTGCCTGCCTCTGCCCTAGTGTCTGAACTTGTGACTTATGACTTCTGGCAGGGACTGCATCCCGCTTTAAGCAGGGTTACCCCCCCCCCCCCCGCGGGAAAAAATTCTACAGACCCCCTTT
>NW_005842550.1:975938-984160 GCF_000455745.1 Alligator sinensis
TTCTCCTTGAGGTAAATTGGACAAGCCTCCGGGGGCACGAAACTAGCAGTTTGTGCAACACCCTCTTCCTCCCTGCCTCAGCATGCTGTCCCTGGGCAAGGCTGTGGGCAAGCCCCCCACTCTCCACTCAAGTGGGGAGTGAGGGGGAAAGGTCTGGCAGGAGCTGCACCCCCACAGGAAGACCCAGGCTGTTTCATAGTTTCATAGTTTCATAGTTTTAGGGTCGGAAGGGACCTAATAGATCTTCTAGCCTGACCCCCCGCCAGGGCAGGAGAACAACAAAAAAAACCCTAAAAACAAAAACGGGACTCAAATGAGTCCAGCCAGGTAGGCATCCAGCCTCTTCTTAAAGACCCCCAGGGTAGGGGCCAGCACCACCTCCCTTGGAAGTTGGTTCCAGCTCCTAGCCGCCCTAACTGTGAAGTAGTTTTTTCGGATGTCCAATCTGTACCTCCTCTCCATCAACTTGTGCCCATTACTCCTTGTTATGCCAGCGGGGGCTAGGGGAAACAGCGTCTCCCCCAAACCCTTCTGGTTCCCCCTAGTGAGTTTATAGACGGTCACCAGGTCCCCCCTCAGCCTTCTCTTGTGGAGGCTGAATAGGTTCAAGTCCCGCAGTCTCTCACTGTAGGGTCTGCCCTGTTGTCCCCGGATCATGCGGGTGGCCCTCCTCTGGACCCTCTCCATGTTGTCCACATCCCTCCTGAAATGGGGCGCACAGAACTGGACACAATACTCCAGCTGCGGCCTGACCAGCGTCGCATAGAGGGGGAGGATCACCTCCCTGGCTCTACTCGAGATGCACCTGTGGATGCACGACAAGGTCCGGTTAGCCCTGCCAACCATGACCTCGCATTGTCGGCCCATGTTCATCTTGGAGTCAATAATGACACCAAGATCCCTTTCCGCCTCCGTGCTCTCAAGTAGGGAGTTCCCCATCGTATAAGTGTGCTGCTGGTTCCTACTACCCAAGTGCAGCACCCTGCACTTGTCCGTATTGAAACACATCCTGTTCCTGTTTGCCCACCCCTGTAACCTATCCAGATCCTTCTGCAATCTCTCTCTCCCTGCTAGCGTGCTCACCTCCCCCCAAATTTTGGTGTCATCAGCGAATTTAAACAGGTTGCTTTCCACCCCAGCATCAAGATCGCTGATGAAGAAATTGAACAGCGCAGGCCCCAGGACCGAGCCCTGGGGGACTCCACTACCCACCTCCCCCCAAGTCGAGTATGATCCATCCACCACCACCCAGGCTGGGGTCCCATGCTGGTCAGGGAGGGGGTTTAAACACCCCCCCCCACACACACCTCAGTGTGCTGACCCCAGGCTGGGGCCTGGCCAGGTATCCCACTCTCTGCTTAAGCAGGGAGTGGGAGACAAAAGCCTGGCAGGGACTGCTTCCCCACCCCTTGAACAGGGAGCAGTAGGGCAAAGGCCAGACAGACTGGGGCTGGAGTCCCATGTGGCCTGTGGAGGGGGTTTTAAGCCTCCTTCCTCCCCTGCCTCAGCCTGCCAGCCCCAGGCAGGGTCTGGGCACCCCTCCACTTGTTCAGGAAGGAGGGGAAAAGCCTTGGAGGGCTTCTCTCCCAGCTTCCCTCCCTTTCTTTTGGCAGTGGCCAGCAGGCTGGGAGGCATGCTCTAGCACCCCACCCCAGCTTCTGGTCTGAGTTGCTGCAGGGATGTGGCTGCATTGCAGGCATCAAAAGTGAATGTGTGTTCGCTTGCTTCTTGGTTCAGTCCAGGCATCTTAGACTAATCTGCAAAGATTGAATCAATTCAGCCTTCCTTCAGCTTTTTCACTATCTGTATCTAGCCCAAATGTCATCAAATCATGAAATTTTGATTTTTTACATCTGTAAAATTGGTTTTACCTGCTGTAATGTGTATGCTAATCCATTACTTCTTTTTAAAGTGCTTTGAGAACTGTGGATGAAAAGAGTGTGATAAGAATAGGCTGCTATGTTGCCTGGTAGTTACAACCATTAGAAAAGAGATAAGACTCTGAAGGTAATGAGACGAATAGCTTACTGTAGTGACCAAGTACTAGAGAAATGTAGCTGTACAATAAACTGTGAAAACAATGCTCCAGTGGTGCACATTTTCAGTCTAAAATGCTGTTTTAAGCTAGAGATTTAACAGTGTTTATACATTCACAATTACACCTTTGTATCCTTAAAATTAGCTGGTTTCTTAAATGCTCCTAACAATTACAAGTGGATCTATCACTTTCAAATGTCAAATATTAGTAACTAATATCCATAGGGATCTGAATAGGAATTTATCAAAACAATCCATAGATCCTGCAATTTAAAATAATTTTATCTCCTAAACTAATTAGCAGGTATACTACCAAATTCTCAGAAAGCTTACTCTGCTCAAATAAAATAATCCCTTAACTATGGTTTTGCCACTTCATGACTGTTAACATTTTTACTAGTAAATGCATCAGATCAGGAGGTACTTTCAGAATTGTAGTTGTTCTGTGTGTATAGCAATCATATTTGCTTACAGCTGATCCCTAGACATATTAAGACAGAGCTAGTTGTGGGCAGGGGTTGGTTCCAAAAAAACAAAATAAAAAAGGAGTTGTGTTGCTACAGTCATTCTCTACTCATCTTTATATAATTTATAGAACATTCTCTTTTTATTGTTACTAATGGCAATTTATTATAATACAAAAAGAAGACTTTTTTAAAGAATAAATTATCAGAATTTTCATATCGCACCATCTTCAAGCTCACTGACCACAGTGACAAAATACAGTGTGTTCTGATGACCCGCCTTTCCATAACAGCTAGCAGTATAAAGGTTTCCTACAAACTCCAGAGTTTAGGGTCTAAGAAACACTATGCAACATTAATTTAGAATGGCAGAGTTTATACTAGCTGTGAGCTGTGCCTTCACCACTTCTCACAAGAAGTGAACTAATGAGGCATTTTTTCCTCATGGTTCACCCATTGCAATGTATCTCTGTTGTGTATTGTAAATTTGCTATCCCTCTTCTTTTGCATTTACATTTTCCCCTTCTCCGTATGCATTTCCTTTAATCACTAAATAAATGTATTGCTGTCTATTAAAAACAGGAAGGACTGCAGCAATAAGGCAGTCCCACATGGTGGTCCACATCATATTCTTTGGCTTTGCCAAGGAGTCAGGGTGCAAACCTTCTGAATTAAAAAGAAATTTTTATGACAGCACCGTCCTGTAGTGCAAATCAATCAATCACTGTCTTTTGAGCTCTCTTGGACATTTAGGATTCCAAAGACAGAGTCCTCTACTTATATTTACAGAGAATACACTGAGAAAGAGGCAGATAGAGCAGCCACTAGCATGCTATGTACTGGATCCCAGCATGATATGTAATAATGACCTGTCAGGAAAGTAGGCTGTGTACCATCACACTGTGAAATATCCTGGGGGATTTTCTTTATGAATTCTAAAAAGATTCAGCAGGCCTTCAGGCAAGAATGAAGTCACACATAATTTAAATATTGTTTCATGCTTCCTTTTTAGGAAGCATTACTTCTTTCTTTGGTCTCTTTTAATCTATACTTCTTACAATTATCAAAATAACATGGATGCCCTGAAATGACCATTTTTCTCCTTCCACAGATAACTTTATTTTGGAAGTTTAAGATTTGCACTCTCACAACTTTTATCTCAGTAGGGGTTGGTAAAAAGCATTCAGGAAAAAATATTCTGTTAACTATTATCTGATCAGTTTAAACAGGAATTGATTTTAGTGTCTTCTTATCTTTGTAATTTGGGAGCAGTTTGCAAGTAGAAGTGCATGATTGTGTGGGACAGGAGCACAGCATACTTCAGAAGTAGTAGTAACCACAACCACAGAGGGAACATATATTTTATATATATATATATGAGAGAGAGAAAGAGAGAGAGAGAAATCCATATCTATGTATCTAGCGCTCTGTGTGTGTGTGTGTGTGTGTGTGCGCGCGCGTGTGCACATGCACATGTGCGCAAACATGTCTGTGTGCATGTGTGTGTGTGTGTGTGTGTGGTATAATCCTAAACATACAAGGTCAGCTTTGTCACATTTATAGAAAAACCTCACTTGCAGGTCATGCTAAATCTAAACCTTTTAATTAAAACTTGCCATAGATTTTTTAGATGATTTCTTTCTATTTTTCTTAAACTAAGCTATAACTGCCACTTAAGTAATCTAGATTCTACAGGAAAAGCTTCTTTTTGTCTCCCACGGGACTGGTGTATCTGCAGACATACTGTAGATTGCCAAAGTGGGCTTCATGCAGTTGGTAATGACCTTGTCCATACTTGTTCTCTCTCCCAGCTGCTATTCTTGATTAGCAGGAGTAGCAGCAGAGTAGCTGAAATCAACCAAAGGGAGTACTAGAAGAAAGAAGCATCCCTTGAAAGAACAAAGAGAAGCTATGTGGCATTTTGGGGGGAGGGGTGGGGGTGCAGAAACATGATCTTATGAAATCTTTGTGTCATGCAGGTGCACATTAGAAGAAAGAAAGAGAATAGATGGTTGTTTGACTCTTACCTCCAACCCTCAAAGGATAGCATGAATATAGGCAAGAGACGTTTTTGGGTAGAAACAGCTTGTGTTTACTGTGTATGGACAACAGGGGGGAATCTTCACTTTATGAAAAAACATTTCCTTTTCTGTAACCCTGTCTTGTCCAAAGGAAACTTTTCTCTGTCTAAAAGGTGTTTAAAAATAATTAGGTGGGTCAGAAATGTTCTACGATGATCTTTTCTGCATATCACGGAAGGTGCTATGGATGAATCATACAGTCATGACTCATACAAAGAAATACAATTTAGATATCTACATAGGCTAGTATGCAAAGCTTAAAAAGGTCTTAATTTACATGAAAAACAGAATAAAATGTGGGCACACACCTCATTTTCTCAGCAAGGTTTTACTGATAACAGCTATTCATAAGCTTCCTCATTTCAAGCTACATATTCTTTCACCCTCAACAACCAAAAAAACAATGTCACAGATGAGAGCACCTCTGCCAATGAAAATCTCTCACTCCTTTTTTTTTTCCTCTTCTATTGTTGAAGAGAACACACAAAAAAGTCAAACAAATAAACCTTTTTCTATAGTTAATTGCAATATAATTGTTACACCAGGAATCTACATTTAGAGAGGAAAAGATCAAGCTGCCCTTCTATACAAAATTTTTTATCTTTATTTTCTTGAAATGAGCTCATGTGCTATAAAAGCAGGACTTGTCACAATAAATACATATATTTCATTGAATAGTACCGCATAAAATCTACATAACTTGTTAAAATATACAGTGAGTCATTCTTGCCCCAGGGCTGCACTATTATATGTTCTCTTCCTAAATACAGAGAAGCACACCTTTTAAAAAGATTTTCAATAGTGTACATGTATCTTACACATTAGATGTAGCAGCCTCCTTTTGGCTGTGTTCACCCTTGTGGCTTAGTTATCTCTTACATGCACAAATGATGATAGGTTTTTTTGCTGTAGAAAAAAGGGTGAATGAATAAAAGGAATGGAGTCTGCCTGTGGATAAAATATAGCCATTTACCAGACTTGCTTTCTAAATAAAGATTTGCATGGAAACGGCCAGATTTAAGAAAGAGGAAGAAAAAAGAGCTAGGTAGATGCTCTTTTGTTTAAAAAACAAAACAACCCCCCCCCCCAACAACTAAGGGTTCAATCCATGTATATATGTCCTAATTTAACTTCTGGAGAGCACATCTCACTATCCTTGTCTAGTCACATAAGCAAGTGAGTATATGATTGTGAAGGGGATGATGACAGTGCTGTAGCTATAATATATTCAATGCAAGGTGCCCTTGTGCATGTATGATATACACTGGCATTTTAAATAATCAAATTGTAGCTTTTTAAAGACTTGTTATGCCCTCATGGAAAAAACTATCAGACAATTTCACCTACATACAGTGATTTTGAAAACTATTTTGCCTATTTTATAACTAGTGGCATTTGCTCTAAAGCCTAATCTTTGTACCTAACTTTGTTCATCTGCTTTTGCCCTTTGTTTTTTATCTGACGTCACAGTCCTCTCTGTCATTTAACTTTCATGTTCCATGCGTTCAGGGGATACGCGTCTACATTTTTTGAAAGAGAGAAAAAGAAAGGACAGACATGAAGTTATACAGCACAGTGGCAGGAATCCTGTTTGAAGTTCCTTTGTAAAATTACCGTAGTCAAATTTAAATTTCTCAACTACTGTATTTCAAAAAAACATCCAGATCAATGGATGAACTTCAAGTCCTAGCGCTATTTAATCAGAAAGGAGTTTTTATTTCTGTGGCAATTAGTATTTCATCAAGTTTCTAAAACGGAGAATATGCAGAAATGTTAGGTTGGATAGCATTGTGGTAATAAGTTCATACAGAGAAACTGCTTGCTTCATCTGGTCCATATTTCAGACAATAAACGATACTTGTTTATTGATTGTACATGGCAGGATGATTACTCACAAATACATTTCAGCAAACAGATAAACTATTTAAAGTACAACCAGGAACAAAGATTCTAGGACTAAAACAAACCTTCTAGGTCAGTAAGTGTAGTCCCTTACTCTAACAGATACCAGGTTATATAATCCCTCTCATAAATATAATAATCATCATCTTAAAAGTATTTAGGTTTATTGCATCAACTATTCCTATTGGAAAGCTGTTCCAGAACCTTACTTTCCTAAGGTGAGGAACCTTCTTCTTGTTATTTAATGTTACTGAATTTTATTGATGGTCAGTTTACACCCATTTGATGCCAACATGAGATTTTAGCTTAAATTGCTCTCTGCCCTCTGTGGTGCTTGTGGCAGAAGGCCACATCTGTTTCTCCCCAAAAACTCTGCTCTGTGACAATTTGGTTAAGATGGGCCCTACGGAGGGTACACACCTTACCCTATCTCTTTAGGTAACCTGAGCTGGATACATTCCTGAGGGAGTGGGGAAACCTGCTCCCTCTGCCTATGTGATTGGCATCACATACCTGGGTGAGGGGCTTGGGCTACCTGCGGAGCTAGGAACTGCCAGTCTGCCTAGCAACTAGTGATGCATTTCAAATTGGTTGGCTGACAGCCAACAGGTGCTGGCCTCCATTGGACCAGGTAAAAGAGGTCATAAGGGGTATATAAGTTCAAGACTGCCCAGGAGGATGGATCAGCAGCCATGAGGAAGACTCAGAGGGAGAGAAGAGCTGGACCATCTGAAACTTTCTCTCTCAAAACCCACGATCAAGGAACTGCCTGCCTCCAGAGGGAATCTCCACCTGCCTCTGGATGATACCTGTGAGTAAGCTACCTGAGATCTAACTAGATATATAGCTTGCAGTAACTCAAATGCGTGATCAAAGGCTACCCCAGCCACTCAGTTTGCTCTATGGGATTTCTCTAATATTGCTCTAACCTCTACCTTATTCCAACCCTACCCCTTGTAACCAATAAAGTTCTCCTTTGTACCTAGCATGGGAGACTTATTAGGACTGGGTCTATTTTATGCCTTGGGGTCCTCTTGGTTCGGCTGACTAAGGGAGACCACTACTTGTGCTTCTGACTGAGAGAAGCACCCACAAGTGCTTGAAGTGAGTCAAGTACCCTTGAGGGCTACTAGGCCTGTGTTTCCGAAGGTGTGCAGAGCCAGAATCAAGCTGATAGTGGCAGTGTTACCTCCAGGCTAATGGGTGTGATGCAGGAAGGGGGTCGGCCAGAAGTGAGACACCCCCAGGGAGGCACTCGGAGCCTGGAAGGTGGTCAGGCACAGTGAGGTGGGTGGCTCAATGCAGGAGCACCCCTTACTGTCCCACCACAGTGCTTACCCCTTGATATATTTAGAGAAAGTAACTACCATATCCCCTTTCATCCTTCATTTTGACAGACTGAGGGTGCATCTACACAAGATACTGTACTGTGCAGTAAATGAATCTACTGGGCAGTAAAGTGTCACTAGTGAACTGTGCGCTAGGATACTGTGCATGAAAATAGGCTAACTAAAGATACAGGTACTAGATTTACTGTGCATTAGCTAAAGCTCAGTAGTGCATGTGTAGATACTGACCAGGAATAAATTTGCTCCTAGATTCATAGATTCATAGATGTTAGGGTCAGAAGGGACCTCAATAGATCATCGAGTCTGACCCCCTGAATAGGCAGGAAAGAGGGCTGGGTCTAGATGACCCCATCTAGATGCTTATCTAAACTTCTCTTGAAGACCCCCAG
>NW_005842550.1:984908-991593 GCF_000455745.1 Alligator sinensis
CCCACCAGACTGTGTAATCATCCAAGTCACAGCCTCTTAATTTGTTCACCAGTATGGGGTGGGATACCGTATCGAATGCCTTCCTGAAGTATAAGTAAACAATGTCTACCCCTACTCCTGCATCCAGGTGTTTTGTAACCTGGCTAGCCAGACCACCAGGTTAGCCAGGCCACCTGGGAGCCAGCCTCTGGCAAGCATTTAGCCTCCTGGCTTGCCCCCTGGGCCTGGGCCAGCTGTTGCCTTCTCCTGGCCACTGTGAGTTCCTGCAACGAGTCTGTGTTAGTTGCAGCAGTGCTGCACAGCCCTGCCCTGGCTCCCAGGGCTCTGCTGGCTGCTCCCTTGCTCCTGGGCATTGTGTCTCTCTGCCACAGGCACATGTTGGCTCCATCAAGCACCTAGCCTGATGCAAGGGACCTGTGGCTGTAGCTGCCTGTCCCCTGGGCACTGTGCCCTTTGCTAGTGGCTAGAAGCCAGAATCAACAGCACCTGGAGTCCCTGGCAGGGGCAGCCCCAGTGATGTCAGCATCCCCAAACCTGGAAAGAGCAACCTGGGTCTCCAGCTGGGCAGCAGAGGATACTGCTGACCTCATGACAATTTGGGGTGAAGCTGAGGTGCAGAGATGTTTTAGCCAGGGCTCATGGGCCAATGCCCACATATACAAGGACATGAGCTGCATGAAGGAGTACAGCCATGGGCCATGCCCTGCATGTGGGAGCTGGAGAGGATCCACCCTCCCAGGACCCAGGCCCACTGGCGGCATATTGACTCCAGCATCAAAGGTCTGCCAGAGCTCCTGCTCCAGGCCAGCCTGAGGAGGACCCCTCAGGACAGCCTGGGTGGGCACCTGCCCTGGCAATTGCAGGCATTCATCCGCAGTGTGGAGGACAGGCCATGGATAGCCCCAACCATGGCCAGATCCAGATCCTCCCCAGAGGGGGTCACTATCCATGAAGCCAGCCACTGGGCCTCCACACCTCAGCACCCAACAAGCCTGGCACCATGGGAGCAAACTGCCTGGTCTGCAGGAGAAGAAAAGGGGAAGATGGGCTGGAGCAGTCATGGCAGCTGCTGTTACAAGTCAACCCTGGTTTGGCCTGGGGAGGGGATCAGGAAGGCAGGCTGCCTGTGGCAAGTGCCAAGTGCCCTGCACCTGTGGAGGGAGTGGGGATGGAGGGCTTAGCCAGAAGCTGCCTTTGGTAGGGGATACCCAACTAACTTACCATGGTCCTTGGGCAACTGTGCATGCACAGCCCCTTGGTATAGTGCATGTTATCTCTGAAATGTTGCAAACTCTGAAAAAGAGCCTCTCTGTCCTTGCTCTGCAGGTCCAGCAGCTGCTCATGGGGGAGAAGCACCAGCTGCCACTAGAGATGTGATGCCAGGGACAGTGTCCATGATGGCATGCCCCATCTGCATGTGCCACCTCTGACAGCACCACACCCAAGATCAGACCCTGCTCCTGGACTGGCTGGCCAGCATAGTGCAGGATTAGCTGGCAGACTCATAGGTCTTGCATGCCAAAGGCATTGCATGTGAATGGGAGAGGGCTGCACATGACAAGAAGCAGGCCACACAAGAGCAGGAGAGGAACAGCGAGGAGTGGGTATACCATGCTAGGCTCCTGAACCTCAAGGAGAGGCACATTGCCCTCCTCAAGAGAATGGTGGCTGCCTAGGAGTGGCAGGCCTCTGCGGTAGCTCAGGCAGTGGCATCCTGGCCCTGGCAACCTCCTTTGTGTAGGCAGCTGCCCAGCCACTAGCCCTGGCCTGCCTGCTGCCTGGCAGCCACCCACCACCCAGCTCCAGCCACCAGCCCCCAGCCCCGGCCTGCCTGGCAACCACCTACCACCAGCCACTGACCTCAGTCCCTGTCCTAGTCCAGTTGCTTTTGAAGGAGGTCCAGAAGCATTTTCTTGGCTGCCATGTGACCCCTGAGTGAGAGATGGCCTCCTCTTAGCCCAGCCCCATGAAGGAGAATGGGTAGCAGACTGGACAGTGCCTGCCCTCACCTCTGCCTGGCAGAGGCCCCAGTTCACACCCATGGTGATGCTGCCAGAGGCTGGGGGGGCCGGGGCTTCACCCCAGGCTCCATGCCACAGGTGCCTCCCTCATACTACACCAGCCACAGTCTTGTAAATAGTTGCATGGGGAACCATGTGTTTTACTAGTGGTGGGTGTTGTCATTTGGGGAGGGTTGTTGGAATGGGGTGGTGGTGGTAGGAATAAGCATCACTAGAAAATATTATTGTGGGGGCGGGCTGGGCAGAGTGGAGCCCACCTGACCCTATCCCTTCCTCCTGCAGAGCCATTCTGGGGCCAGTGCAAGCTGGTGCTGTTCACGTGGTGGGGTCGCTGGGTGTGGTGCTGCAGTGGTGGTAGTGCTGCATCCACTGTTGCCAGTCCAGTTTGGGTGGGCTAAGCCCTGTTAGCCCAAGCCTTCTGCCACCTATGGGGGTGGGAGGGAGTGTGTTGTGTTGGAGGGAAATAAAGATTGTTGATGGGAAACTGTTCAGAGATTGTGTGGTTCTGGGGGTGCACTGTGGGCCTGGCGTCTGTGGGCAGCAGCCTAGGAACACTGCCGCAGGTGATGGGGGAGAAGGTGGTTCACAGGTGCCTTTCAGACATGGTGCTCTGTCCACCACTTGGGGGAAGGGAAGGGAGCATTCATGGTGTATTTTCCACAGACTAACAGGATAGCATCCTTGGGCAGGCTTTAGAGATCCCTGTCAGGCTGAGCCTGCTCACCCCTTGGAGACTCCTGCCAGGCTGAACCTGCCTACCCCTTGGAAATCCCTGTCAGGCTAAGCCTGCCTGCCCCCTGGAGACCTCTGCCAGGCCTCAAGGCTGCCAGGATGAGCCCTTACTCCCACTCCCTGAAGCCCCCTGGCACCTGGGCAGCTCCCCCTTGCTACTGCAGGAGGCCAGAGCAGGGCAGGAGCATCCCTGGATCTGCTTAATCCTATAAGGACTGAATCTGCTACCAACAGGGTGCATGTGTAGATGCCTTCCCAGGCTGGCTTACTGGGAGTGTCTACACATTCATTAACGCACTGTAATTATGGTGCATTATTTAGTCTCTGTAATTACAGGTACTAACTTAATGCACCATAATTGGTGCTACTGTACATTAGCATAGATGTATGGTTTTTATGTGATGCTAATGTGCAGTGGATTAATTCTACTGTGCATTAGAGCATTAGCACAATTTTTGCCAGCTGTGCTAATGCACAGTAGAATTAGTCTACTGTGACATTAGCGTCTCTAGTACATGTGCCCACTGTACAGTAATTTACTGTAAAGTAAGTCTAAAAAGCATTAATTGCATATGTAGACATGCTCTGAGTCAATTTTTTTAATCCCTTTATAAAGCAGCCTTTCTATTTCCTGGATTATTCTAGTAACCATCCTTCCTGAAACCTATTCATTTTCACTTAAATTGATTTGCTGTGCACAAATACCAATGCAAATGTAGACTGCGATGCTTTATTGAGTAGCTAATTAGTCAACTCCGCAATAAAGCACAACTATGTATGCACCCAGTGAGAGGTAGGATACTGGGCTAGATGGACCTGTGATCTGACTCAGTATGGCATTTCATATATTTTTAACATTACAGTTCTTTGCCACTTTGAATACTCTGGTTACATATAAGAGATGAGATATTCCGATCTATTTTAAATTATAGGTAAAATGTTCCATGTTTGTTTGAAAATCAGTTTCAAATACAGTCTTATTCAACATATACTTTTTCTATTGAAGTGTCTTAAAAATAAATGTATTTGGAATTTTCCATGGACATTCAAAAGCATTTTACCTATAGGATTGCAGTTTGAATATAATATAGGTCAGCAGAAAGAAGCTGAAATTAATTGTATGAGCCAAATACTGTAGTTCTGTGGCCTTTGTCGAATGAGTTCAGTGCTTTCAGTCTATTTCCTAGTGCAAATTTGTTTGAATTGGAAAATGGCCATCACTAAGTAATTAACATCTTGTCAGTCTCAATAGAAAGGCCAGGGACTGAATAAAGTTAATGTTTTCATATCTACTATCTTGAAAATATTTCCTTTCAGCCCCTACATATGAGTTCAACATATAATTATTTACACGTTTAATAAATAAAGATATGGCTCATCCAACAACAGTGAAGTCAATAGGAATGTTTTCCTTTAACATCAGTGGAAATGGGACTAGCTCCTAAATTACTGATATATTTATTGGGGGGGGGGTATACGTTTTGCTATAAACCTGTAACAGACAGTAACAGAAAGGATACTCACTCATTGGGGGTGTCCCACAGCAAGCCTAAACTTGGGTGAGCCTGGACGATTTTTATCCCCCTGAAGACACAGAATGAAAGTGTTGAGCCCCAGCTCAAGTCTGGGATCGTGCCCGGTATGCAAAGGCCAATAAAGATACCAGGGGTGAAAGTATAAAGAAGGTTTATTGCTAGCAATAAAAGGTGCGAGCGGAATAATTTCATGTAACAAGCACACTAGATTACTATTTCTAAGCATCTTTTATACAGGAGTTTTTGAACCTTCATAAGCATCCTTGTTTGCTGATTGGTTATAAAGGAGTGACACAAGGAGTTCTTTACTGAGCATGTCTCTATACCTGTGTTTTAGCCATGTATCTCATTTACATACATGTATGTTTCATTAGCATACTTTTTCCCCACCTAGGGGCATGATTTTTAGTATTTTAATGAGCTCTTTAACCCAGTACCCTGGCTTCTGCTTTTGTTTTCAAGCCCCCTTTATCTGGGACTGTCTCCTCCTTATCATCGCAGATGGGCATTCGTCTCATAACATTCTCTTTTGCTTCGTCTCTGAGTAGTGGTTTCTAGGTCACTCCTTACATTCCCCCCTCTGGAGCATTTTTAATTATTATTATTATGATTGCTCCATTCAATTCGGCTTAACACAAATCTAGTATCATCAGCTTTCTTTGTTTGTAAAATAATTTGATTTACCTTAGGCCTGAAGATAGATATAAAAACAGGTAAACATTGGATACAGCAACAAACCATAATCCCTATAACACAAAACAAGACAACCATACTAGCATACTTTCTCCCCACCTAGGGGTGTGAATCTTAATATTTAAATCAGCTCTTTGCCCTACTCCACTAATTCTGTTTTTGTTTTCAAGTCTCCTTTATCTAAGACTGTCTTCTCCTTATCATTGCAATTGAGCATTAGTTACAGAACAGAGACTTTTGCTTGGGCTATGTGTAGTGGTTTCTAGGTCAAACCTAACATTTTCCCCCTCTGGAGCATTTTTAATTATTTTTATTATAATTGCTCCACTCAATTTGTTTCAACACAAACCTAGTATTCTCAGCTTTCTTCGTTTGTAAAATCATTTGATTCACCTTAGGTCTGAAGATAGATAAGACGACAGGTGAACATTGTATACATAGGATATTTGATTGGTCTTGTTACAAAGGATTCTTCTACCTTGGTTCAATTTGAAGCAATTATTAGTACAATTAACTATTAGGAAACATTCAGAAGCATTAGCTGTTGCCTGAACCCGTACGGAAAACATGTCTCTATTCTTCTCTTTTACAATAGTCCCCCACTTATATATATTCTGATATGTACTTTTCTTCTCTACATTCTTCAGCATAGTATAATTTTGTAAAATTTTTAAAGGGGTTGGTACTGCGATTAAGCATGAGGTAAAAACCAGGTGAGCATTGATCCCTCCCGCTAAGCAGAAGTCCGTTCTATTTAAAATTTCCCGGGCCAGATAAATCCAGACATTTTCCTGAGGGTCAAATTTTTGTTGTAAAAGGGTTTCCCCTCCTATAAGTAGGAGTGGACAGATCAGGGTGCCCCACAATAAAACCTTGAACAATTTCATAATAAGGCTTATAAAACTTAATCAAAGATTGTCAAATTATTCAAAGTTCCTTTCTTTTGAATAGGAATTTCAAGTCTCTTATTGGCTCCACCTTCCACTGTTCTCTGTCTCCGGTCCCGGAGTCTGCAGGGATTCCTTCTTGTTCTGGTCCAGCCACCGGCTTTAGGCGACTGGAATGTATCCAAGTCTTGATTCCTTCGAGCTTTGCGGCCGTCGGGGTCGTTAGAAGTACCCTATATGGGCCTTTCTATCTGGCTCGAAGTGGTTCCTCGTTCCAATCTTTCACAAGGACGTAACTCCCAGGTAATAATCGATTTCCCAGGGCAGGATACTGGTCCTGTGTTTGCAGCACGTCCCGTACCTGCTGATGGATGGAAGACAAAACAGAAACCAAGGACCATACATATTCTCTAATCATGCCCTCTCCTAAAACATGTAACTGTTGTTCAGTACCCATGGGCAGACTCAGAGGGTAAGGCTTACCATACATTATTTCAAACGGGCTTAATCCCAATTTAGAATGTGGTGCGACCCTTACTCGTAACAGGGCCAAGGGTAGGGCCTCTGGCCATTTGAGTCGAGCTTCTTGGCAAATCTTTGCAAGGTGTCTTTTTAAGGTCTGATTCATACGTTCCACCTTTCCACTGGACTGGGGTCTCCAAGGGGTGTGTAAATGCCAGCTGATTCCCAGGAACTCAGAAACCTTCTGAGTAATTTGTGCAATGAAATGTGGACCATTGTTTGACCCTATTCCTTTTGGAAGTCTGAAGCACGGTAAGATTTCTCGTAGGAGCGCCTTAATCACCTCTCGGGCTTG
>NW_005842550.1:993961-994830 GCF_000455745.1 Alligator sinensis
GTGTCACAGGCTGGTATAGGTCTGGGAGGAGAGGTAACAGATTACTTACTTCGGGCAGCAAGTCTGTCTGAGGTCTTTTAGCTGCTCTCTTTGCCATGACGTCAGCAAATCGATTACCTTTTGTGGAGGGGTCGTTCCCTTTCTGATGTGCCTTACAATGCATTACCGCTACCTCCTTCAGTTCCCAGACTGCCTTGAGGAGAGCTTTTATTTGCTTGCTATGATTAATGCTTGCTCCTTTAGCATCAAGTAAACCCCGCTCTTTCCACAGCGCTCTGTGAGCATGTAAAACAAGGAAAACATATTTAGAATCAGTATAAATATTGACAGTTTTGTTGGCCGCCAATTGCAAAGCCTGAGTCATAGCGATGAGTTCAGCCTTTTGAGCTGAAACAGATGGGTTTAAAGGTCCTGCTTCTATCACATTCTGTGTAGTCAAGATAGCGTATCCGGATTTTCGAATTCCATTCTCCATACTCGAGCTGCCATCCGTGTAGAATTCCAGTTCAGCATTTTCAAGAGGTTTGTCTCTCAGGTTTGGTCTTGAGGAGTAAACAGCTTCCAATGTTTGCAGGCAATCATGTACAAGATCTGGTGTGTCAGCCATAGGTGGCAACAATGTTGCTGGATTTACAGTGCGAGAAATGGCCAATTTAATTTCAGGCTTATCTAGGAGGATGGCCTGATATCAAGCCATTCGTCCCGGGGTTAACCAGTTCCCTCCTTTCAGATCCAGGACTGTAAGCACTGCGTGAAGCACATATAGAGTCATTTTGTGGCCTAGGGTTAACTTTTCAGCTTCTTGTATTAGCAGACAGGTGGCAGCAACAGCCCGGAGACAAGCAGGCCATCCGGATGACACAAAGTCT
>NW_005842550.1:994967-995894 GCF_000455745.1 Alligator sinensis
GGTGCTTCAATGAGAGCCTGCTTTAACTGGCAGAATGCTTGCTCACACTCTTCAGTCCATTCGAGCACCTTTTCATCACCTTGTGTAGCTCCATACAGAGGTTTTGCAATAACTCCAAAATTTGGGGTCCAAATCCTGCAAAAATCTACTGTACCTATGAATCCCCATAGTTGTTTCTTCGTTTTTGGGGGTGCTAGCTGGCATATAGCTTCTTTTCTTTCAGGCAACAGTGCTCTCTGACCAGGCTGTAGTTCAAATCCCAACTATTTTACCTTCTGGGACATTGATTGCATCTTACTTCTGGACACTCGGTATCCTTCCTGTCCCAGAAAACTAAGGAGGCAAATTGTTCCCTCCAGGCAGCTTGCTTCAGTGGTGGCTGTTAAAAGCAAGTCATCCACATATTGCAAAAGAGCACAGGACAGTGGCAGTTTTAGCCTATGTAAATCCTTGCTTAATGCAGTGCCAAATAGGGTTGGGCTGTTTTTAAACCCTTGGGGTAAGACAGTCCAGCAAAACTGAGTCTTGATGCTAGTATCTGGGTCTTCCCATTCAAATGCAAATATTTCCTGAGATCCCCTCTCTACTGGTATACAAAAAAAAACGTCTTTTAAATCAATAACCGTAAACCAGTTATGATTTGGATTCAAGGCAGATAACAGAGTGTACGGGTTAGGAACCACAGGGTATATACTCACAACCACTTTATTTACAGCTCTCAAGTCTTGGACGAAATGATATTCATCACTCTTAGGCTTGTTCACAGGCAAGATGGGTGTGTTAAAAGCTGATGTGCATTCACGGAGAAGGCCATACTCCAGGAACCGTTCAACTAACGGCTTCAGTCCTTTCCTGGCCTCCATCCGCATTGCATATTGTTTTACGCATGGTGGCTGGGCCCCTGGCAAAAGTTGAATCTTTACAGGG
>NW_005842550.1:1001347-1025170 GCF_000455745.1 Alligator sinensis
ATCCAGCTCCCCCTGAAGCAAAAGTCTCACTGGGAAAAGAGATCCCGGGGCACACCTGACATTTCTCCTGGTAGAGCGGCTCTGGTTGTCAGTTAGTCCGGGCAAAGCCTTATCTAAGGCAGTCCCATCTGGGGTGCCAAAAACTGTTGAGCCCCAGCTCAAGTCTGGGATCGTGCCCGATATGCAAAGGCCAATAAAGATACCAGGGGTGAAAGTATAAAGAAGGTTTATTGCTAACAATAAAAGGTGCGAGCGGAATAATTTCATGTAACAAGCACACTAGATTACTATTTCTAAGCATCTTTTATACAGGAGTTTTTGAACCTTCATAAGCATCCTTGTTTGCTGATTGGTTATAAAGGAGTGACACAAGGAGTTCTTTACTGAGCATGTCTCTATACCTGTGTTTTAGCCATGTATCTCATTTACATACATGTATGTTTCATTAGCATACTTTTTCCCCACCTAGGGGCGTGATTTTTAGTATTTTAATGAGCTCTTTAACCCAGTACCCTGGCTTCTGCTTTTGTTTTCAAGCCCCCTTTATCTGGGACTGTCTCCTCCTTACCATCGCAGATGGGCATTCGTCTCATAACATTCTCTTTTGCTTCGTCTCTGAGTAGTGGTTTCTAGGTCACTCCTTACAAAAGGACTGGAGCAATTCTACCTTCAGGCCCTGGAAAGAGGTTCCCTGAAAGAGCCCCAGAATTCTGCAGCCAGGCTGGGCCAGCCACTGAGATCTGGTGTGGAAGGTTGGCCACTGGGGACAGTTGGGGAACTGAGGAAGGGACAAACCACTGCAGAGAGACTGCAGGGATCTTACTAAGGGGGCTGGAGTTGTGAATGTGGCAGGCTCCAGGAGCTGAGCCACCTGTACATGAAAGAAGTGAACAGAACCCAGAAGTGAGCCCTGGGTCTGCTTAAAGGGGAAGTACCCGTGTTTGGGAGTTGGTGAATGGGCATAGCTCTCTGCTCTTGTAGTGGCCTCTCATGTGGGGGTCCCTGAGGGGAGACCAGCCTCAGCTAGCGAGAGTGCAGCTGATGACAAGAGGAGAGGGGGACCCCACTAGAGAAGCTCTAACCCTGAATGTCAAATAGGACCATGGGAGTGAGCAACCAGGAAAGTATACCCACCAGCCCTCCTTGAGGGTAGAAAGGGATGTCATGGGGAGGAGGTAGTGTGTGTGTTACAGGAGGCCAAGCAAGGGCACCAGCCATCATCAGATGTAGAGCCCCGGGGCTATTGTGGGAGTTCCCATTGCACCCACACCTGATTGATTATGCTTGCTTGAACTAAGGGGACTTCAAGACAACAGTAGTCAACTGAAAGACTGTTATTCTGGGTGTCTATGACAGACCTACTGGGACTGTATCATTTTTTCAAAAGAGGGGTTGTCCCTATTTTGTTTATTTTCAGTTTTGGATGCACATAAGGTTTTGTTTCCTTTGGGTGCCTTACAGTATGGGGAATAGACCTACTGTCACTCTACCAGGGGTGTCATCACCTACCTATACAAGTATATAAGTTGTTACAAAGTTAAATGGATTTATGAGCACTGAGTTCATTAGTATTATTCCCTAAGTTAATTGCTATGAATTAAACCTTAGAATACATAGCGGAGTATTATACAAATATAAATATATGTATGTATATAAATATCTGAACATAAATTCATATGTATCTATTAAGGCTGTGCAAAATGGCACCGTTCCATTTTGCCTTGCATTTCAGTGGGTCAGTTGAACAGTGTTTCATCTTGAATTTCATTTTGAGTTGAAACAGCCGTTCCATTCCATTCCATCAAAACAGAAAGGCTGTTTTGATGCTGTTTTGAGTTTTGCTGGGGAGTGGAAGTCAGCCCAGCTGACTTCCACCCATCCCATCCCCCATGCTAGATCGTGCCAGGGGCAGGTGGCAGCCCAGCTGGGCTGCTTCCTGATCCCCTGTGCTAGATTGCACCAGGGGTGGAAGGCAGCCCAGCTCGATCTGGTGCAAGCTAGTGTGGGGATTGAAAAGCAGTCCAGCCGGGCTGCTTTCCACCCCTGGTGTTATCTAGCACAGAGGACCAGGAAGCAGCCCAGCTGGGCTGCCTTCCACACCCTACTGGATCTTGTGCTGGGGATGGGAAGTCAGCCCAGCTGGACTGACTTCCCATCCCCAGCCTACGGTCAAAACGTTTCACCTTTCAAAACATTTTAAGCAGCCTTGTTTTGTTCCGAGGCTATTTCAAGGACCTTTGTTTTGTTTTGATTTTGCTGTTTCAACCTCAAAATTGGCCAAAACAGTGTCAAAATGAAATGGTTGCCAAAATTTTGCACAGCCCTAGTATCTATACATATTGTAAATACCTACCTGTTCTGTCACAGTGGTGTTACAGGAGGTATCCCCCATATTGGGATCTTGAGGATCTTTGTTAGGCCAAAGGAACCAAAAGGATGGGTCTAGCTGGTGCCCCAGGCTAGGGACAGACATTGAAAAAGCCCAAGCCTGAATTGATTAACTCTTTGCAGGTTAGTCTAAGCTGTACAACTTAAACTGATGAATAACTGGACAGACATTTTCTGTTAAATCAGGAAATGCAGCCACATGCCTGTAGTGGCTCAAGCCTGAAGCTGGGGGATGCTAAAGCATGCCTGCCAACCACTGCCAAAGGGGAGGGAAGAGAGAGACTCTCCAAGGCTCTCAACCCTCTCTGGTGGAGCTGAGGGGGCACCAGCCGGGGCTGGCACAACACACAGGATGCCAGCCAGCAACAGGGGGGAGGGGGCAGCTGCTGCCAGACTGACGAGTGGAGTTGGAGAAAAAGTCTTTTTTCTGAAGCAAGCATGTATTAAACACAGCAATTTGCAAAGCATACAGCAGGGAACTAACAACACTCTTCACCTAAGCTAAGATACAGCCCAGTAAAACACAGCACACACAACTTAGTTTAACTTAAAATGTAAACCAGGAAGACAAGAATTAGCTTAACTAATCCTGAGGGCAGAGTGTCTCCTTACAGCTAGGCATTCATAAATGCTTTGTTTAGGTATTCCCACTTTTTACACATTTTGCTTTATAATGTAAATGTAGCTCTCTGCATTATTTGGTGAAGCTGTCTGCAACTCCCCTTAACTACATCTCCAGCATGTGTGATGATTGTCAGATCTTTGCCCACACTTTCCACCTCTCAGTCTCATCCAGCAGGTCTTGGCTCTGGGCTCACAGGTGCAGGGCTTGGATCTTCACACAGGGGACTAGCTTGCCTCTCTTTCCCTGCTTCAGGACACTCTGTGGAATTAATCCCCTCCCTGCCTGGCTGCAGGCAAGCTGCAAATACTGCAACCAAACCTACGGGGGTTCCAGGGGAGAGAGAGGACAGAGAGAAGAATTAACTCCATCCCTGCCTGGCTGCAGGCAAGTCATGGAGGTGTGGCTGGGTCTGGCAAACCCCAGCTGCAGTCCCCAGGGTTTGCCAGTGGAGCAGGGAAGGGATGGTGTCACAGGCCAGCCGGGCACTGTGAGTGTATCAATTTAGTTGCAGGCTGACTGAGTGCTGCAACTGTATCAGCCACTGGACTGTTTGGTTTGAGATTGAGGAGGTGAAGTTGGGAGTGAAGCAATGACAAGTTTCACTTATAACAGTAAAAATCAATTTTACTTATAACAGGAAAAAATATAGTTTGCACATATAACAGTTAATAAAAAGGTTAAGCTAATAAGCAGACAACATAACAATAAAAGTTAAAAATTGGCAGTGACAATAAAAACAGATGGACAAATTGACAAAGAGTTCCCACTTGGTTAGCAACTTATCGATAGTCCCTCAGTGTCAGGTACATGTCAAGTTGATTCAGCAAAGTCAGGCGTCCCCGATCCACACTGTCGGAGGAAATACCGGGGAAGCTCCCTCAGTCAGGATCTGGTCTTCACTCACACTGGGAGTAAGGGATCTGGGGGCATGAGACAACAACAACCATTCTGTTCCGTCCTTCCTGCTGGTCACTTAATGTGCGTGTTCTTTTATATCCTGTTCTATGCTAATCTGTTGGCTTTAGAGCCACTCACAATCTTACCCTATAGCTGTTACCCTATGGGGTTAAAAGGTGTTAGAAATTATTATAATAGGTTACTGCCCAAGCTTGGGTTTACCCAATAAGAAATCACACCACATCACTTTGGGGTCTGAGATTAGCATTATTCCTGCCCAAGTTCAACCTACTTACAATTTTTTTAAAGATATGTTAATTATACCTTGTGGTTAGGTTTATTAATCTTACTGACCTGAAGCAAAAAATTATTAAATCAGCTAAGTCTGCAGTTTATTCTTTTAGTTCTGCTTTTAAAACTTATGCCAGTTCATGATTGATACAAATAGTTATATGTAACATTACGGTTATACTCCAGATAGACAGGAAGCATTTGCAGGAAGCAGTTTCATAAGCTCTATTTTAGCCAATATTTATTATTGGCTAAAATCAGCCAATCTTATCAGATACTCTCAAAAACCAGATTTATTTTTTGCTATAAGTTGCTCATTAACCCTTTTGGTTCTGGCCATCATGGGAGGGAGAGTGGACATAGGGAGAAATTTGCCTCAGGGGCCATGGCAGGCCAGTGTCTGGCCACACCCTTCCCCTGTTCTGGCTAGAGAGTAGAGGGAAGGGGCCAGCCCAGCTCACCAGAGCAGAGAGCAGAGCTTCGTCCAGCCCAGAAAGCATGCCAGGATGCTGGGGGAGTCTGGTTTAACTTAAACCAACAAGGGGTCTGGGACAGACATTGCATAAACTGGTTTGATCCAAATCAGTTAAGTCTAATGTTACATTCAACCAGGTTCATCTCAAACCAGTTTCAGCCATTTTCAAACTGGATTATATGCACTGAACATCTGTTCTGTTACAGGTTTAAACAAGTTTCTGATCACTTAAACTGGTTTATGAGTAATGTCTGTCCCTAGCCTCAGGGTTCCACAAATTGCCACTGGCAGCAGTTATCACCCCACAGTGGGGTGTTATGTACCTTTTGCATATTGTATAAGTGAAGTGGTACCAAATGCTGATTTACTGAATTTTAATTTTAGTGGCATGCTACAAACATCCTAGCTATGATAGACATAAAAACATTGATGCTTCCATCGCAAAGCACAAAGCCTGAAAGGAGATGTTACAAGACCATATATTAAATAATTCAAATATACTACTTATAGCTTTATTTTAAAATATTAGTAGTAGTGATTTATGTAACCAAATGTATTAGATGCTATTTGCTACAATAGATATATTTATGTTAAAATGCTTGCATGTGTTATAAAAACAAAACATCCTTGCCAGAGAAGATATTTATTTTTTTTTAAATGTAAATTGAGTTAATGCAATGACATTTATGCTATACATACTGAAATCTTACAAGCTTTAGCACCTAGTCTGGCAATTCAACCAACTGTATACCCAAGGATGACCTATTATTGAAAGAGAATTACTATGTTATTACTGATAACATGACTAATTGTAAAGGCTAGGTTTAAGATCATAGGAAAGTAGGGCTGGAAAGCACCTCATGAGCTCACCTACTCCAGATGTTACTCAGGGCAGGATCATCCCTGACTACCATCCCAGTCAAGTGTGTATCTAACCTGCCCTTAAACATTTCCAGCAATGGAGATTCCACAACTACTCTAGGTAGCCTGTTCCAATACTTAACCAACAACTTAGTTGGAAAATTCTTCGTAATCTCCAAGCTAAATTATCTCTTTTACAATTTGAGATGATTGCTTCTGGTCCTGTCCACTACAACCACAGAGATAAGTCCAGCTCCATGCCCCCTGGAATCTCATGTAGGTATTTGAAGACTGTTATCAAATATCCCTTCAGTCTTCTCTTCTCCAGCTCTAATCCTAGTTCTTTCAGCCTTTCCTCATAAGTCATGCCTCCCAGGCCCCTAATCATTTTTACTGTTCTGTGCTAGACTTTCTAAACTGTCCACATCCTTTTTGAAGAGTGGGGCTCAAAACTGGACACAGTACTCCAGGTGTGGCTTCACCATTGGCAAGTAGAGTAAGAGAATCACTTTTCTTGTTTTGCAAGAGATGCTTCTGTTCACACAGAACAAGAGCAACATTGTTGCTATATTCAATTTAAAGGCCACTGTAACCCCCAGGTCTTTGTAAGCAGTACTGAAGCCTAGCCAATCATTCCCAAGTCTGTATTTGTACATGAAATTATTCCATCTAAAGTGCAGGACTTTACACTTATCCTTGTTGAATTTCATCTTGTTTAGAACCACCTCTTCAGTTTATCCAGATCCTAGCCCTGCCCTCTAGAGCATGTGAACTCTACCCAGCATAGTATCATCTGCAAATTTGCTAAGCATGCACTCAATCCCTTTGTCCATGCCAGGGAGATGGGGTGGCAACCCTTTCAGCAGGTGTACCACAAATTAGGTCTGCACCCTCCCCCAAGTGCCACTCCAATTCCCTTTCTTCTGCCTAGTCAACCACTCTGTTTCCTGCTCCATGCTCTCTGCCAGATCTGTTGTTCTGCTTTCTGTTCCCTAATGTATCTGCTGCTGTGATTCCTGTCCCCTCCCCAAGCTGCCATGTGACACAGACAAAGGCTGCCCATACCTCTTCTGGTCCTTGTGCTGCAGGTTGATCACTCCTTATCCAAACCTTTGGAAGACATTAAAGAGTATCATACCTAGAATAGACCCTTGGGGAATTTCACTTGATATTCCTCCCAACTAGACATCAAGTCGTTGATAACTACTTATTGAGCCCAATCGAACCAGTTATGTATGCATGTTACAGTTTTTTCATCTAGTCTATATTTCCTTATCTTATTAAGGAGAATGTTGAGGGAGACTGTGTCAAAAGCCTTGTTAACATCAAGGTATGTCACATACACTGCTGTCCCTCCACCCTGCCTCCAAGAGGTATGACTTGCTTATGGTGAACTGATGCTGGCTGTTCCTGATCACCTTGTTCTCCTCTAGATGTTTCAGAATAAATGCCTTGAGGTCTTTCTGCATGTTCTTCCCAAGTATCAAGGTCAGGTTGACTGGTGTGTAATTTCTTTTACCCCCTTCTTCCTTGTCTTAAAAATGGACACTATGTTTGTCCTTTTCCAATTATCTGGGACCTCACCTGACTTCCACAAGTCCTCAAAGAGCATCAACAATGGCTCTGAAATAACCTCATCCAATTCTTTCAGTACCCTAGGTAGCACCCCATGCAGCCCTGCTGACTTGAAGCATCTAGCTTCTCTAAGTAATCCCTAATTTATGTCATCACTCTAGGCAGTTTGATCCCATCCCCATAATTGCTGCCAACTCTGCTTTTCATCCGGTAGCTGCCCCTAGTTGTGATGACTGAAGCTAAAAAAGCATTACTAGTTCATTCTTCTCTGTATCACCTGTAACTAGATTGCCTTCCACAGTCTGTAAGGGACCTGTGTTTTCTCCGGTCTTTCTCTGACTCTTGACACACCTGTAGAATACATTTCTATTGGCTTTTATGTTCTTTGCCAGCTGCATTTCAAATCATGCTTTTGCCTTCCTAATTTTCTCCATGTACCCTCATGCAATACTCTTATACTCTTCCCTAGTAATATGACCAAGTGTCCACCTTTTTGAAGATTTCCATTTTGAGTTTCAGCTCATTGAAAAGATCACTGTCCAGCCAGGCTAGTCTGTAGTTGAACTTCTCATTCTTCTGTTGCATCAGGGTGGCTTGTTCATGTGTTCTTAACACAGCCTCCTTGAAGTACAACCAGCGCTCTTGATCTCCGCTTACCTTCAGACTAGCCTCCCAGGGAATTCTGCCCACCTGAGAGGCAAGTCCTTGACAATAAACACATGATAACTGTTGCTTATTCTATTGTTAATATAATGTCACAGTAAGTTTTTTTAAACACATACTTTTTTTACAAGAAACCTAATTTTTAAGGAAGATTTAAAGAAGGTTTTCATATTTAATGCATTTTAGCCTGTAAACACCATCATCTCATTTTCCCAAGATTCCATTATATCCAAAACTGTGGAAATACACATATTTTAACTTGAATAAATACATATTTTCCCTTTAATCTATGGATGAGAACACATGTATGTTTAGAGAAAACAGTGGTGTTAAAACACCAGACTGGGAGTTGAGAGAAATGTGATCCATCTATGCTGGTTAATACATGGGACCAGGGAGGAATTTCTTTTCATTCTATTGCCATGACATGTTGGGGTGGGGGGGTGTTATTTTTTGTTGAGTTTTTTTGTCTTCTTCAGACAAGTGTTGGGATTTTGACTGGTGTGGGCCAGTACTCGTGCTGGGACTTAAACTCAGAGGTTCCTAGTTAGAGGGTCTTGCCCTCTGTCCTGGGTCAAACCAGTCACCACATTTGGGATCAGCAAGAATTTTAACCCATGGCATTGCCAGCCTTGACCATTTTCAAGGGGCCTAGGTCAAGCTGCAGAAGTGTGGCTAAGCAGAAGGCTCTAAAGCCTGTTTCTAAGTAACCATAACATGAACCTTTGCATATGTGACAACTAACTTGGTCAGCAAAGTGAAGGAAGCTATAAATATGTCTAACTAAACCAGTAATAAGATACAATTAAACAAAGCACAAAGCCTGAAAGGAGATGCTGTAAGAAAAGACCATACATTATATAATCCAAATATACTACTTATAGCTTTATCTTAAAATAGTATTAGTAGTGATTTATGTAAGCAAATGTATTAGATGCTATATAATAGATATATTTTTGTTAAGATGCTTATATGTGTTGTAAAAACAGAATATCCTTGCCAGAGAAGACTGTAAAGTAAGGCAAAGAAAAAACAAGACAGTGTTAAACAGCATTCTAAGGTGGGGAAGGAAAGGATACAAGAAACCTTCCCTTTCACTTTCCCAATGATATAAATCTCAACTAACTGACACTTTCCAAGTCCACAAAAGATGTGGTTCAGTTGAGTCCTTAAAGTTTTAGTGAAAAAAAAATTGTAATTAAACCATAGAACATTAATGAGAATACTAGCCAACTGCCCATCAAGAATGATGGTGGGGAGCGGGCGGGGATGAAGCCCTGTGCCCACCCCTGCACCTGGGCCTGCTTCCCTGCTTCCCCCTGCTGCTTACAATCTGCTCCCATACCCTGCTTCCCCTTTCCCGTTGGGTGGGGGGGAGGGGAGGAGTGAGCTTGGGCCTGACACAGGGGAGGGGGTGAGGGAGGAGTGGGCCCAAGGGTGAGAAAAAGCTGGCCCACTGTGGTGGCTGTGGGATGGAGCAGCAGGGCCAGGCCAATGCAGTGGTGGTGGGGGGAAAGAAGGAGTAGGCTTGAGGCTGATGCAGGGGAGGGTAGTGGGGGAAGAGTGGGCCCAGGCCCGAGAAGGGGAGGAAGCCCGCTCCTCCCCTCCCCACACTGTTGCTGCTGCAGCCCGGGCCTGCTGCTCCCTCCCCCACTTCCACAGCTTCTCCACTCTCCCTCAGGCCCGGTACTCCCCCACACCCTCTGCCGGCCCAGGCCCTGAGTAGGCTTGAGGCTGATGCAGGGGAGGGTAGTGGGGGAAGAGTGGGCCCAGGCCCGAGAAGGGGAGGAAGCCCGCTCCTCCCCTCCCCACACTGTTGCTGCTGCAGCCCGGGCCTGCTGCTCCCTCCCCCACTTCCACAGCTTCTCCACTCTCCCTCAGGCCCGGTACTCCCCCACACCCTCTGCCGGCCCAGGCCCTGTCCTCCCCTCTTCCCACTGCTGCCACATTAGCCCAGGTCTGCTTCTGCCCTGCCCCACCACGGTGAGCCCACTTCTCCCCTCACTCCCCTGTGCCGGGTCTGGGCCAGCTCCTCCACTTCCCCCCTACCACTTGGGGTCTGGGGCTGCTCACTCATTCCTGGGGGAGGGCAAGAGTGCAGGCAGGCCTGCTCCTCTCTTCCCTGCCACTGTGGCTGGCCTGAGCCCATTTCCCCTACATGCCAGGTATAGGGCCACTCACCCCCTGCTGCTTGGGGTCCAGGCCCACCCACACTGCATCCAGCCCCAACCCTACTTCTCATCCAGTGCCACCCCCCCTGCTACCCCTTCCCCTCCCCACTGCACTGCATCCAAGCCCATTTTTCCCACCTTTTGACCCCACCACCACCTCAGGTGGGTGGTGGGGAGGGAGAGGCCAGTGCCACTGGCCTCACCCCCCCACCCCTTCCTTGCACCATTCCCTTTGTTGCCACCACCTCAGGGCTGCTTTGGGGCTGGGTCGCCATCATGGGGGGCACACACAGGGACAAAGCCCTGCATCCGGCTCTGCCCCTGCTTCTCCTCCCCTCACCATTACCACCTGCTGCTTTGTGGCCAACCCGCTCTCCACCCTCCTCTGTCACCTGGGGGAAGGGCGAGGCCAGCACAGCTGGCCTCTCCTCCCCATCCCATGTCCCCATTGTCATGGCAGTGCTCTACTGTGCCATGTCCTGTCACAACACTCTTGGAGCACTCTGATTGGCTGTTTCATTCAGCCAGAGTGTGAACAAAGTGTTATGGACAGACAAACAGAAAGCCAGACTAACTAAGGCTTTTATAATATTACAATTTAGAAGAAGCCATCTATAAATATGGGGTATAGGCTGGGGGGAAATTTGGAGAATTCAGAAAATTCAAGAAGCCTTGTTGCCACCCTCCTCCCACCTCTGGAGTCTCCCCAGCCAGTGCAGGTGTGAATATATGTTGTGTTGGTTATGGGTAGCCAAATATACTTTGGACTCTTTTCCTTGGATCTCTCAAGCCTTTGTCTACCTGCTTTACCTGTGACAGGTTAGGGTACTTTTGGTGTTTAGGTTATATAGCTTGCTATTACACAGCAGAGTTTATTGTGTAGTTTAAGGAATAGTTTAGCCAGATTTGAATGGGGCGGTTTGGGTAAGGATTATCTTACTTCAAGCAGGGGATTGGATTAGATGACCTCTGGAGGTCCCTTTCAATCCTACTTTTTGATGAGTCTCTGATTCTTAATTTTGTTAAGCAATCCTTATGTGAACTTGAACAAATTGTTTGACCTAGTCCTTGTTCAGTTTTCTGCATATACAAGTGCTTTGAAATCTTCAGATAACACATCCTAACCAAAATAACTTACATTAAACATTGTCAGTTCCTCCTTAACTGTAAAGTAAATAAGATTACTTTATTATTTGTCCCCTTTCATAAACCTCTTGAAATATTCAATACAGAATATCACAACGTTTAAGATGTTGTTGAAAGCCTTGTGTAAGGCAACTACCATGTTTTTCAAGGGTGACCCCTTCTGCAAAATAAGAGTTACATTGCGTTATTTTTAAATCTTCATATGGACCTCAGTGTTTCTGTTTAATATTATCCTGCCTGTGTGCCAAAACTTAAGTCAAATGAAATTGTAAAGGATAAAGAGAAACAAGATTTGTTTGGTAATATCTTTAAATGGACCAACTATATTTTTGCAGATGTTATACAAGTTTTGGGGGATAAAGTACCTTTCTTTGAGGCATTTTCTTAGGGAAAAGGAAGCAGGAATTGAAATAATGGAAAAAAAGAAGCCTCTTAAAGGGAACGATGTGGGGAACCTATTAACTGTGAAGTTCCCATGCTTTGCTTCCACCAAGCAGACATAATTTACATTACCCCAAACCAATAGTTGAAGATGAAACGGGTTTCTTAGAGGTCTTGTGCACAGGAAGTTCGTCGAGTGAATGTGTTGTCAGCATTCTAACAGACAGAAAAAATAAAGTAAGGAACTCATAAGCAAGAGAAAAAAAATTTGCAGGGGGCATGTACACACGTGCCCCCTGTCCTCCAGGTGGGAAAGTCTGTGCGGGAAGGGATGCGGGGGAGGGAGTGAGACTGGGATCGGGAGGGAGTGGACCAAGCCAGGCTCAGGATCAGGATTGGGGCCGGGGCCCACTGCACCCTGGTGGCTGCCTCTTACCCCATGCGTGGAGTCATTGTCCAGTGCTGGCTTTCCCTGCACCAATGAATCCACTGCCCCCAGTCCTGCACTGGCCCCAGGCCTGTACCACCCAGGGTGGGGGCAGAGTGGGGCCAGCCTTAGCTATGCCACTGAGCTGGAGAGGATGGAGCCCCTGGGACCCCCACACCCGCCCTGCCCCAAGTCGTCATTGTTCTGCTGCTGCTGCTGTGGCAGGCTGGGTCATTTTTTCAGGTGTTTTGTCTCCTACTACAAGCACAAGAGATCCTCTGTATTAGGAAGTCTTAATCTGAGAAAATACAAAATAAAAATAGCAAAATGCAAACAATATTTGAGGAATTGGGCATAGCGCCATAAGCAGCACTAGAAAATATTATTTGGGGAGTAGTGGGCGGTGTGGAGCACACCCCCTTGATCCTGCCCCTCCCTCCCTCCCTCCCTCTCACATGGCTGTTCCGGGGCTAGTGCGTGTTGGTGCTGTGTGCACGGTGGCAGAGGAGCGTGCAGCAGGGCCGCAGAAGGGGCACTGTGGCAGTGGTGGTGCTGGAGCTGCTGTTGCTGGCCGAGTTTGGGGGTTAAACCCTGTTAGCCCCAGCCTTCTGCCACCTATGTATAGCACACAGTCTTAATTCATCCAGCTGGGTGTGAGCTAGAAACTCAATCCTTGCCCATTTCAGCCACACTAGCAAACCTGAATTAATCCAGGGGTCATCAAGTTAATGTTAGGTCAGAGTAGGTCAGTGTAGGATCAGAGATAGACCTATTTACCATCTGTATTAGTGTCAAGCAGGGCTGCATCATGCCCCAACCTTTTTTCCCATCTATCTTGATGTGATTTTGAGTCATATTTTACTGCCTTCCTCCCAGAATTGGAGTTGAGTATCTGTGACTGCCTTCCTCCCAGAATTGGAGTTGAGTACTGAATGGACAGTTAGTTTTCAACCTGCAGCACCTTCACAGCAAAACAAAAATTACCAAGACTGGCAGCACTGGCCTTCAGTACATTGACAACTGTGTTATCCTCCTGTACATTGAGACTGATCTTCAGTCCATCCTGGACCTTTTTCAGGTGCCTATCACAGCCTTGATAAGGGACGCTCCCTTACCAAGATGTTCCATCATGCTGCCCCAGAACAAGCTTCCCTCCCTCCCCTACCAAAAAACGCCAACTTACCATTGGTGGAGAACCACTGGAAAACATTGAACATTTCCCATGCCTTGGCAGTCACCTCTCCCATTCAGTCAGTCTTAAGGTTGAAATTACTATGCCAGCATATCCTTCAGAAAGCTACCTTGCTGTGTGTTTGCTGACCCAGGTCTGCAGATGGAAACTAAGATCCTGGTCTACAATCCCCATGCTCTGCTACGGGTGTGAGACATGGGTGACATATCAAAGCCATCTTTAGTGTCTGGATTCATTCCATCAGTGTTGCCTCAGGAATATCATTTGCATTAGATGGGAAGACCACTGCACCAATGCTAGCATTCTCTGTGCAGCTAACATAACCAGCATTGAGGCAAAGATCATGAAACCTCAACTCCACTTGGCTGGCCACTGTGTGTGGATGGCTGACACCCATCTCTCAAAGCAAGTCGTCTTTTCTCAATTTAGTCATGGTAAGAGGACCCACAGAGGACAGAAGAACAGTGTTCCCTCTAAGCTACGTGGCATGAGGGGCCATGCAGATGTGCTCAAGCTGTGTTGCCACGTGCGATTGCGCAGCTGCGCACACTGTGCAGCTTAGAGGGAACACTGCAGAAGAAGTGTTACAAGGGCACCCTGAAAGCATACCATAAAAAGGTGGCATCAACTCTACAAATTGGGAAGTGCTGGCTGGTAACAGGTCTCAGTGGCGCTGCACCATACATCAAGCTACAGCCCACTTTGAAGAGAACCATCTTGCTCAGGAATCCGAGAAATGGCAGAGGAGGAAGGAAAGTACACAACATACTGGCCAACAGTTGTGATGACTCAGCTCTAAACAAAACAGCAGAAAAAGCTATAGAGAAATGTGCTGAAGTGAAATGTTCATATATAAATGAAGTCTCCCCAGACATAGATTTTTTTCCTTTCTCTCAAAGGAGGAGGGAAATTTTCCATTCCTTTAAGCCATGTAAGCTTCCAGGCTTACATATACTGTCCCCAGCCAGTTAAGGCATTTGGGGGGTGGGGGTAGGGGGTATTAAATTCAACCCTGAAGTTAATACAATTATATCAGTAGCATAACTGGTCCACAGACCACTGCAAAGATAGCCTAATAACCAAGATCTGCAGTGCCCAGCATTAGATTGGACATCAGAAAAAAACATCTTCCATGTTAGAACAGTGAGGCAGTGGAACAGACTGCCCAGGGAAGTTGTGGAGTCTCCTTCAATGCAGAGTTTCCAAAAGAGAAAGGGATTAACATTGATCAGGGATGATCTAGTATTAGAGCATGTTGTAAAGGGCAATATGTGCAGAAGTCCCCCCACACTGATCTGCTTGGAGATAATGATGAAAAGACTCATAAAGAGTTCCAAAACTGGCTTAGTTACAAATAAAGATTAAAGGAGATTGTATCAGTTCATAGAAATAATAGGATGACAGAGAAGGGAGTTTGGGGTCTCCATTTAGGGTCTGTGGTGTATGGGGTTGTTTGTTCCCAGGTTGTAGGGCAGAGTGGAGAGTATTTGGTTTCTCCCATGCTTCTGGCTGGTTGCCACATGGGGTCAGGAAGGAGTTTTTTTCTCATCCTATTACAACAGGTATCGGAGGGGAGGTTACATTCTTCAGAAGGACTAGGTGTTGGCTGCAGTCATGGCTAACAACTTTGACTAAGATTTAAAAACTACTCACCCTTGCTTCTGTGCTCAGGGGGTAAGATCAATCATCACATTTGGGATCAGGCAAGAAATTTACCCTGCAGTCCATGTGATAAGGACTGTGGGGTTTTTTGTCTTCTGTTGAACTCTTGAATGTTTTTTAACAAACTGCTTCTGTCCTTACAGTGACAAGACATTGATGATGCCTTTGCCCCCTGCTGTACTTGTGATTAAGGTGTTCTTAGTGTTTTGTTGCAACGTGCCTGGTAGTTGTGTGACTGGGTTGTTTCTGTAGTTTTATAGGATAGTTTAGATAGAGATGGTCCTACCTAGAGTAGGGGGTTGGACTAGATGACCTCTTAAGCTCCCTTCCAGTCTTACTTTTTTATAGTTCTATCGTTCTATAGTTACTCTTTTTTCAGTCTGATGTAGATATTAAGTATTTTTCTTCTTTTCACCCTTCCCTTTCATATATTTTTATATAATTTCTATATATAACTCCTAGCAAAGATACTCCAGAAAACACTCTGTCAAAGTATCCAGGCAATCACTATTCAGGTATCAAATCATTATGGACACTCTTTATATTTCTCAGTGAGCCAGCAGCAGTACGAAATCCTTTGCACCTCTTCTAACATAAGTAGTGGTGGTGATAGAGGACTGTGATGGTGACTGAGCAGCCACTACAGTGGAGGTTGCCATGAAAAATCCATCACTGACTGGGGAGAAACAAAATGAAAAATATTTTGTCTCAGTAAGTAATTTAAACTAAAATTATCTTTTCAAATGACAACTAGAAATGTACTACTTCATAATATGAAAGCTGCTGTTGCTGGTATTATGAAGAGATAACTGTAATTTGGAACAATAGTAGCCATAGGCATATGTAGCACAATCCAAAACCATCCCTTCAAATCAGGTACTAGTTTCTCTATATGCATTTTAATGGCACATGAGTTACAGATGTCTATAACATCTATAGAAGTCTGTTTCTTCATTAACTATTAATAGCAGATAGAGGAACAGAAGCCAGAATTTATCAGATAATGCAGTTCATTGAAATGTTAAAGCAAAGGCTTTTTATGTGAAGAAAATCTTTCATGAAAAGCTTTGTCCATCTTAAAAGAGAGATCACAAAGCAGCTGAGACATGTGATGGTGACCATTAAAGAGTGGGAGGCTGAATGTGAAGTGAAGTGCTGTTTGTGAAGTGCCGCTTCTCCAGTCTCAGGAGAGCTGCTGCCAAGCACACTCGAGAAAGAAATCTGAAACCAGACATCTGTATGTGCATTGCATCCACCATGTTTGCTCTGAGGAGAGAGAACCATATGAAGCAAGACAGCAAAGGTGAAATCCAGCAAGACATTCTACTTTATTGCCATGGCAACCCCACCCTGATGAAAAGTAGAAAAACAATAAAACATCTTTAGGAAAATAAAAATCAGTGCTATCTACCAAGGGAATTGAGGAAGATGCACTTTAAGGAAGAGCTTGACATTTCCACCATTGGTGACTTCTTGAAACAAAGGTATGGCTGCAAATTTTTTAGGCTACACAGTCAGAACATATTGTACTTAATCAATTATTTAGTCTGTTTAGCAGCTGAATTTTGAATCATAAGTGAAAACTGTAGTTACAGATTAGAATCTTTAGTGCCACTGTGCCAGGTTAGAATATTACTATTGAAATTGCCCTTGATGGCTTTTGATGGCTGCTATCGTTTTGCACTTCAGTCGCATTTCCTCATTTAAACTTTCCTCTGTGTGCGTGTGTGTGTGTGTGTGTGTGTAACATTCACATAATTATACATATTATATAAAATATATATAGGCTAATATACCTATCTATATTGTAGCCATGTATGGTGCAAGTTAGCCTAGATTCATTCCCAGTGGATGAAAAAGGTCTTTGGGGAAGGACACTACTGTGCAAGGAAGCAGCTATAACATCCCTTACCCTGTGATAGCAGTAGGGGTCTATTACATGACAAAAGAGTGCTCAGTGCTACTTGAGTGGGGGGCATTTTTAGGGCACATGGCAGAGACTCATGCTATGCAGTTTGTCTGCAAAGCTCTGGGGGCAGTTTAAGCTGCTCTATGCGAAAGGCTTCTGAAAGGTGGCAGCAGCGGCAGTCACAATACATACTGGCCTTTTTTGATTTGAAGCCTCCTTCTACTTTAGGGGAGTTACTAACATGGGAACATTATATATATATCCCCAACTTCAGCCAGTCAGATACAGCATATTGGGTTTGCCAAACATATTTCTTTAATTTTAATCTATTATTAGCACCATGTTTGGAGACTGATTTGCATGGGCAATGGGTATTCTAATTTTGTATAGTAATGAGAAAAGCAATAAGGCTGTAGCTTACCAAAGGGTACATTTTAACTAAGCATTTCTACTGCTGCTGCTGCTAATTTTTTTTTTTTACTGAAGATATTTGATGTGGCTTCTATTACTAGTAGCTGGAATATTACAGTGGCATCTACAGGTCCAATTTAAAACCAGGGCAACATTATGTTAGGCCCTATAAGTATTTAATGAAAATCAGCCCTTGCCCCAAAGAGTTTTCCACCTAAATAGACAAAGGAGAGGAGAAAAGACATTATTATCATCCATACTTTTATACATGAGGAACAGAGGCACAGAAAGGTTAAGAAACTTGATTGAAGTTAGACAAGGACTCTGTTACAGAGGGAGAACAGATATCTCTTCACTTCAAGTGTTTTAAACATAATATTCTTCTTCCTCTCCAAAATAAATGGGGAATACTATACATTTAATCAGAAATATATTTTAAATACAGTCTGTAGGCAAACCTGTGGGTGGGAGTTAACTGATAGGAATAAACATTTTTATTAGAACCGTGGAAATTTAATCCTTGGCAACAGAAAATATAAAATGAGAACAAAGATTTTGTTATGCAACAGACATTTTGCACATTTTTGTAACCAAAAACCCTTCCATGTCAGCAAATGCAGTAAATAGGAGGAGAAATAATGCTTGGCATAGTTTGTCAAATCTGATCTCTCTGTTTGTCTCACTCTGGAGACCAAATTATTTTGCTTTTTATCTCTTTCTTCCTGGCATGCTCATTTTGAGGGCTGGGACAAGAGACTCATATATATAAGTGCCCTGTGTTGCTTCCTTTATCTGGAAAAATAAATATAATGTTTTGCTATAACACTGTAGATTTAGGGCCTACCCTCTAGCACCTCTGTTTACTTTGGCACGTAAGAAGCTTTGTATAGCTGTAATGTGTGAATATTTTATAGAAAAGGGCCTGCTTCTGAAACTACAAGCCCTCTTACTGACTTCATGCTGGTCTAGGAATACTAGGTGCTAATAGACGTGGCAGCCACTTATAATTATATTTATTTTCCTTACAATTATATTCCTAATAATTATAAGGAATTATTTTGGATTTTCACAAGTCTAAATTAAATCAGAAACTAGCCAGGATTGCCAGTGTAGTTGGATTCATTTCTTGATAACACACATATTTTTACCTTGCTACTGAATGCCAGGATACGTATTAGATGACCTATACCACTTATACAGCTCAGTGACGTACTAGATTTCAGTGTATTTTTTACTTTTCACACCTTTTACTATGAAGTGAAGCATATGGCCTTTAGTCACTACCACATTTATAAGGAGATGTATTAGAGCTTATTACAATACTATATTATTGCACAGTGTAAAATGGAGTTAACACAAGAACTCACAATACATTTTGTTTATTCATCAGCTACCACTCAGCAGCTGGTGTGTGTCACCTTTCCACTATGTAAAGCACATAAGGAATTCTCTTTGAAATAGCAGCAATACGGTAAATAATGTTTGATTTAAAAATGCAGAGATGACATGCTGCCTAACACCAAGGAAAAACCTGTTTGGGTTTGTTCAGGCACAGTTCATTCATGTGAGAGAAAGACCTGCATATTATGGCCCAAGGTCAGTGAGACCTCGGGTGATCTGCTGAGAAAGACAGCACAAATGAATGCTTCTGCAGAGCAGAATTAACAATTAAACTCAATTTTTCCATGTCAAGGATGTTAAGAGAAAATGTTTCTCCTTGCAGGGTGTACATGTCACTTCCCCTAATGCTAATGAGAGATGTGTCTTCCTGCAACTCCTATCAATATTAATGAGAGATGTGCATGTCATTAATGTTAATGAGGAACATGCATATAACTCCCATTAACAATCACTTAAGATCCATGGAAGAACTCCTGTAAATGTTACTGAGAACTGTACATACATGTCATTTACATTAGTTTTAACAAAGAGATCCCTGTGTGTAATTACAGTATTCAAGTGTTTGAAAGGTAGGCCTAAGGAAAAGGAAAAGCCACTTTGCCTCAGATGGTAGCACATGAAGGTTTGTACTTCAGCAAAGCAGAATCAGATTAGTCCTCAGAAAAAGTCTCCATACCTGTAACAGCAATAGGACAATTGAACAAGCTCCTTAAGTTATAGAATCTCTTTTATTAGGGGTTTTCAAGAAGAAGCTGGTAAACATTTGACTACAGTATTATAGGAAAAGTGTATTCTGTATTTGTGCAGGGGGATGGAGTATATCAGCTGAAGAAGATCAGACACCCAAGGCACCCCATGGGAAGCACCATTTCTTAGCTTTCCCTCATTTTTTGACTATGGAAAATTTTTCTGTTGCAAAGAAAAGTGGTGTCTTGAACACCTTCAAGAGCAAACTGGATGCTCATCTTGCTGGGATCCTATGAACCCAGCTGACTTCCTGCCCTTTGGGCAGTGGGCTGGACTCGATGATCTTCCGAGGTCCCTTCCAGCCCTAATGTCTCTGAAATCTATGAATTCAGACTACTGTTACCAGATTTAATATTAGACTTTAGGTAGTGGTACTGAATTCATAAATGCTTGAACAAGAATAGTTCATTCTCCGAAGAGAGTGTTTTTTGAGTGCAGCAATTTGCAACTTGAAGCACATGACAAAGAACAACAGAAAAATTCAACTAAGCTAGGACACAGCCCCATAAGACACAGTGACAGCACACTCAACTTAGTCTAACTTAAAGTGCAATATAATAAACCAAAACAGAAAGCCTTGCATAAGTCTTACATAATCCCTAGGGCAAAGTGTCTCCTTACAGCCAGGTATTCAGAAAGTCCTTCTGGGGGATCTGCAGGTCTTCTTAGGCATTGGAGAGAAGATCCCACAGGCCTTATTTTTGCCTGGGTTTTTATAAATGAATCTGGACCTCCTTCTCGCCCTTGGGTGCCTTGACCAAAGTCACGTATAGCATGCCCCTCACTTACAGCACATATAGACTCTTACACACTCATTGTCCTTTTCTCTTTTCAGGTATTCCAGTCTCTCCCCTCTTACTGGTTCTGCTTTGAAATTCAAATGTAGTTCCCTGCTTTGTTTGGTCACACCAGCCCAAGCAGTCTGGGACTCTCCCCTGCTGCCTTAGTTCTGTCTCCAACACACACATGTGATGATTGTGCCAGGTCTTTGCCAACACCAACATAGCTCAGAATGTTGTTAACACCATGGGTTCCTAGTTGAAATCTTTGTTTTTATCTTAAGAATCATGTGTAGATCTCACATACAAATGCACAAAGCCTGGGAAACAAGCAGGAAGAATTGGAAGTCCTTGCACAGTCACGGATCTATGATATGATTGGAATAACAGAGACTTGGTGGGATAGCTTGCATGACTGGAGCACTGCCGTGGATGGGTACAAACTGTTCAGGAAGGACAGGCAGTGGAGAAGAGGAGTTACATTTTATGTAAAAGAGCTATACAATTGCTTAGAGCTCCAGTATGAAACTGGATATAGGCTTGTTGAAATTCTCTGGGTTAAGGTTAGAGGGGAGAGGAATAAGAGTGATGTGGTGGGGGTCTGCTATAGACCACCAGACCAAGAGGAAGTAGTGGATGCAGTTTTCTTCAAACAGCTAGTGGATGTTTCCTAATCACAAGCCTTGTTTCTCATGGGGGACTTCAATCTCCCTGACCCCTGCTGGGAGGGCAATACAGCAGTGTGCAGACAATCCAGGAAGTTTTGGGAGAGTGTTGGGGACAACTTCCTGGTGCAAGTGTTGGAGTGGCCAACTAGAGGCCGTGATCTTCTTGACCTGCTGCTCACAAACAAGGAAGAATTGGTGGGGAATGTAGTAGTGTATGGCAACTTGGAGAGCAGTGACCACAAGATAATTGAGTTCAGAATCCTAAGGAAAGAAAGATGGAGAGCAGCAGAGTAAGGACCCTGGACTTCAGAAAAGCAGACTTTGACTCTCTCAGGGAACCCATGGGCAGGATCCCCTGGGAAGTCTGTTTGAGGGAAAGAAGAGTCCAGGACAGCTGGCTATAATTTAAATAAGCCTTACTGAAAGTGCAGGAACAAACCATCCTGATGCACAGGAAGGCTAGCAAGTATGGCAGAAGACCAACTTGGCTTAGCAGGAAAGTCTTCAGTAAACTAAGTCATAAAAGGAAGTGTATAAGAAGTGGAAACCTGGACAATAAATAGGGAGGAGTATAAGAGCATTGCTCAGGCATGCAGGGATGAAGTCAGGAAGGCCAAAGCGCAATTGGAATTGCAGCTAGCAAGGGGCATGAAGGATAACAAGAAGGGTTTCTACAAGTATGTTGGTAGCAAGAGGAGAATCAGGGAAAGTGTGGGTCCCTTACTGAATGAAGGAGGCAACTTTGTGACAGAAGATGCAGAAAAGGCTGAAGTGCTCAATGCCTTTTTTGCTTCAGACTTCATACGGTGTTTGTCCTTGGCCACTGGGTTCCTGGGATGGGGTACTTACTTAGACCTCCATGCCCCTGGGGTTCTGTCCTGAAGTCGTCATTCAGCAGAGACTGGTAGGATGGTGAACAACTTTATCTTTATTAGGAACAGGATTCAGCAACACACACACACACACACACACACACACACACACACACACACGGGTTGCAGGGAGAACAACAACTACCCACCACTAACAAACCCACAGGGTATCAGGGGAAAAGACTGGAATGTTCCACTGAAGATCCCTTAAAGGTACATGCCATATACCACATCCCCCTTCTTTACTCCGGGAGTTGCTTCGTAAGTAGTTGAATGTTCATCAGTAGTTACTCAGAACATTTCGGGATCATGGAATCAGAGGTTGCTGGCACTTGGCTCACCGATGGAGTCTAGCCTTTACCGCTATCCCATTACATAGTCCTTGTACTTCACAGGCAAATTCATCACACATCCACTCTTAGTTTGCGTGGTGCCATCGGGTGTCTCTGTGAGTACTAGTGGGTCCTCTGAAATGTCATGAAACTCTTGCTCTTGGTGGTCTGGTTTTACTTCTGATGCTTTTTCTGCTGCCGTCTCTTGAGGTACATCACCTTGTTCTACTGGTACTGATGAGTAATCTTTCCTTATGTATCTTCTGTTTCTCCTGTAGACATTACTGTTGTAGGTATTTACCATGTAGGAACACGGTTCATCCCTTTTTGCCATAATGGATGCTGGTATCCAACCTGTACTTGTTTGCATCCTTACTTTCTCCCCATCTCGTAGAGGTGGCAAGAATGCAGCTGTGTGGTCATAGTGCATCTTTTGGCACCTTTGAAGGTTCTGCAACTTGTGGGAGGCATTTGACGGTAGTCTAGGAGTTAGCACTGCCATTGTAGCAGGGAGGGTACTGCGCAAAAGTCTCCCCATCAGAAGCTGCGCTGGAGCATACTCAAGACCAGTAATGGGCATGTTCCTCAGATTCAGTAAAGTCAAATATAGATCTGAACCATCCTGCAAAGTCTTCTTAAACATTGATTTGATGGTCTGAACTGTGTGTTCAGCCTGACCATTGGACTTTGAATAACCCAGACTAGAATGGGTGATGATTATGCCCCAGTCATTCACAAATTGTTTCATTATGTGACTTGCCAATGGCACATGAAAACAAGCAATTTCTTTAGGTATGCATGGTGAGCAAATACAGACCTCATTTTGGCTATTACCATGCCAGATCTTTTGTCAGGCAGGTGCAAAACTTCAAGGTAGTTGGAGTAAAATCAACTTTTATCAAATAAGATTGTCCCAGTAGGTCAAAAATGTCCGCTGCCAGTTTTAGCCAAGGCGGGTCTGGGATCTCAAATGAGATCATAGGCTCTTTTTGAGTACTGGGTTGGATCTCTTGACAAGGTGTGCAATTTGCAATCCATTGCTTGATGTGGACGTTCATCTGAGGCCAATACATGTTTGTCAAGCTTGTGCTTTTGACCTTTGTATGCCTTGATGGGTCAAGTGAAGCAATATCAACATGTTGGTCCTTACACTGTGTGGAATGCTTATTTTTGGCCCAATCATTAGCAAATAATCCTGAATTTGGATTTGGTCTCTGAGAGGCCAGTAAGGCTTTAGTTCAGGTCTAACTTGTTTTTGCCTGCTTGGCCATCCATTAAGATGCTGAGCTCTAAGGGCTTGTAGTTCTATGTCAGCCTTCATGTGCTCCTGTAACTACTGGAGCAACTGGCCACTGAGTGGCTCCATTTCTATCAGCCCCTGCTGAGGTCACAAAGTCTGTCAAGTTTAAAGGAGATACGTGCAGGGGTTTCTGGGAAACTGCACCTCAAGTTGCTGACAAGCAAAACTCACATCACTTGTGTGTGTGTTAAGGTGCAGCGGGGTGAAAACAGCAGGCATGGTAGCCCCTGCTGAGGCCATGATGCCTGCCAAGTTTCAAGGAGATAATTTCATAGTTGGTAGGGTCAGAAGAGACCTGAGCAGATCATCAAGTCCATCCCCCTGCTATGGGCAGGAAAGAATGCTGGGGTCAAACAACCCCGGCAAGGTGTCCATCTAGCCTTCTTTTAAAGACCACCAGGGTAGAAGCGAGCACCACTTCCCTTGGGAGTTGGTTCCAGATCCTAGCTGCCCTGACTGTGAAGTAGTGCTTCCTGATATCTAGCCTGAATCTACTCTCCATCAACTTATGGCCATTATTCCTTGTTACTTCCAGTAGTGCTCGGGGGAACAGGGACTCTCCCATTGCCTGGTGGTCTCCCTTGGCCGGTTTATAGATGGCCACCAGATCCCCTCTCAGCCTTCTCTTGTGGAGGCTGAACAGGTTCAGG
>NW_005842550.1:1025561-1081710 GCF_000455745.1 Alligator sinensis
AACAGTGCGGGCCCGAGGACTGAGCCCTGGCGGTCCCCACTGCCCACATCCCTCCAGGTCGAAAATGACCCGTCCATCACCACTCTTTGGGTACGGCCCTCCAGCCAATTGGTGACCCATCTGACTGTGTAGGCATCGACACCACAATCTCCTAATTTTTTAATGAGAATGGGGTGAGAGAGAGTGTTGAAGGCCTTTCTAAAGTCCAGAAAGACTATGTCCACTGTGACACCTGCATCCAAGGATTTTGTGACCTGGTCATAGGGGGCCACCAGGTTGATCTGACAGGATCTGCCTCTAATGAACCCATGTTGACTGCCCCTAAGCATACACTCCCCTGCTTGCCCCTCACAGATGTGCACCTGGATAATTTTCTCAAAGAGCTTCCCTAGGACCGAGGTAAGACTAACAGGCCTATAATTTCCTAGGTACTCCTTCCTCCCTTTTTTGAAAATGGGGACCACATTGGCCCTTTTCCATACATCTGGTACTTCACCAGAGCACCTTGAGTGCTCATAAAGCTGTGCCAAGGGTCCCGCAATGACCTCTGCTAATTCCCTCAGCACTCTGGGGTGGAGATCATCAGGACCTGATGATCTGAACATGTCCAGTCCCATCAGAAGTTCCCTGACTAGGTCCTCTCTGACCCTGGGCCTGGCTGTGCCTCCCCTGGGACCATCAGGGATTCAGGTGGGGGGGATGACCTGGTCCCTGCTCAGAAAAATGGAGACAAAGAAATTGTTAAATAGGTTGGTTAGCTTTGTCGTCTGGTGAGACCACCGGTGCTGACAAGCAAAACTCATGATGTGTCACATTACCAGGAACCTTCTTTTTACCCGCTATGTATTTAAAAAAGGATTTCTTGAAGATAGGTGCAGGGGCTTCTGGGAAACTGCCTGTCAAGGTGCTGACAAGCAAAACTCATGATGTGTGACTTTGTGTATGTGTTAAGGCAGAGGGGAGCAAAAACAGCAGGCATGGTAGCCACTGCTGAGGCCATGAAGCCTGCCAAGGCACAGAGAAAGCTCAGTTCAAACGGTGCTTTTTTATGCTGTTTTTCCATTCCTCTCCCAGAGCACTGGGATTGGAAGGGACCTCAGGGAAGGATGGCAATCACTGGCTAGCTACACAGTCAATATGAGAGCAGTCCTTCCCCTTCCCCCTCCCTCTCCTTTTTTCTGTTTAGCTGCAATCAATCCCGGCTTTAAAACTAGAAAGGTTTGGAAACTTTCGAAATGTTTTGACTGCCCTCATTTCATTTTGAAGCTGTTTCAAAGCCTTTCATTTAATTTCATTCAGATTTTGCTGTTTTGAGCTTGAAACACGTCAAAACAGCTTCGAAATGAAACACCTGTCGAAATTTTGCACAGCCCTAGCATCCATACCATTTGCAAACTTTGCCCTTTACAGTTTGATGGCCCTCCTGTGGATCAAACGTCATTTGTGGTTTGCTTTGCTTTTGCAAAGTGCTACAGAAATTTGCTTTTACTCAACAGTATGCAAGCTTGCTTCTGAAGACATAACGTGAGCCTGAGCATTTGTGAGAGCCTTTCCTCTGCAGATATCCACAGTCTGTGCTAGAGTGAGGGAGGGGTTTTCCAGAATCCTTTCCTTGAATTTGCAGTCAGGTATGCTGAAAACATTTTTGTCCTTCAACATAACATCCTCAGCAGATCCAAATTCACAATGCTGTGCTTTCCTTATGAGCTCTGTAACAAAATCATCTATGCCTGCAGCCTCATTGTACCTAAGTTGTCAGAACTGATACCTTTCAAAAACAGGGTTTTTCTGGGTTCACAGTAGTTCTTGAATGCTGCTAGCATCTCTGTAATGGTTTTGTTATTAGGGTCTGCAAACATACCTTGCATTTTATTGTAAATTTCTAGGGTGTTATCCCCAGTGCAGTGATGCATGACTGCAATTTTATAATCCCCTGCCTCTTCCTTGGACTTTGTGACTGCAAGGTATAATCACAGCTTTTGTTCTCATCTCCTCCAATTCTCCCCAAGATTTCCAGTGAAGGACAATGCTGGTGGACATTTGAAACGCTCCAGTACTTATTCATTTTTCTTTTGAAAGGAAGCTGTAACCCCCTTAATCAGCCTTCTGGTGATTCCACTGAGAGATGGGTCATTTCTGACACCATATAGTGCTTGCCCTTGGCCACTGGGTTCCTGGGATGGGGTACTTACTCAGAACTCCATGCCCTTGGAATTCTGTCCTCAGGTCTGCATTCAGCAGAGACCGGTAGGATGGTAAACAACTTTATCTTTAATAGGAACAGGATTCAGCAAAACACACACTCACAGGATGTGGGGAGAACAACAACATCCCACCACCAACAAAATGCACCCACAGGGCATCAGGGGGAAGGACAGTAATGTTCCACTGCTGGCCCCTTAAAGGTACATTCCATATACCACATTCACAAGCAATGTCAGCTCCCAGACTACTGCAGCAGGCAGCACAGTTTGGGGAGGAGGTGAGCAGCCAACAGGGGTGAAAGAACAGGTTAGGAACTATTTAGAAAAGCTGAATGTATACAAGTTCATGGGGCCAGACGGGATACACTGAGTATGCTCTGGGAGTTGGCTGATGAGATTGCAGAGCCACTGGCCATCATCTTTGAAAACTCATGGTGATCAGGAGAGGTCCTGGATGATTTGAAAAGGGCAAACATAGTGCCCGTATTTAAGAAAGGAAAAAAGGAGGATCCAGGGAACTACAGATCAGTCAGCCTCCCCTCAGTCCCTGGAAAAATCAGGGAGCAGATCCTCAAGGAATCCATTTCTAAGCACTTGGAGGAGAAGAAGGCGATTAGGAACAGTTAGTATGGATTCAGCAAGGGAAAGTCATGCCTGACCAACCTGATTGCCTTCTATGATGAGATGACTGGATCTGTGGATGCCAGGAGACCAGTGGATATGGTATACCTTGAGTTTAGCAAGGCTTTTGACATGGTCTTCCACAATATTCTCGCAGGCAAGCTAAGGAAGTATAAGCTGGATGAATGGACCATAAGATGGATAGAAAACTGACTGGAGCATTGGGCTCAGTGGATAGTAATCAATGGCTTGATGTTTAGTTGGCAGTCGGTATCAAGTGGAGTGGCCCAGGAGTTGGTCCTGGAGCCAGATTTGTTCAATGTCTTCATTAACAACCTGGATGTTGGGACAGAGTGCACCCTCAGCAAGTTTGCAAATGACACCAAGCTGGGGGGAGTAGTAGATATGCTGGAGTGCAGGACTAGGATTCAGAGTGACCTAAACAAATTGAAGGATTGGGCCAAAAGAAATCTCATGAGGTTCAAAAAGGACAAGTGCAAAGTCCTGCACTTAGGTTTAAACACTTCCATGCATCAGTACAGGCTGGGGGCTGAGTGGCTGGGCAGCAGCTCTGCCAAAAATGACCTGAGGGTTACAGTGAAAAATAAACTGAATATGAGCCAACAATGTGCCCTTGTTACAAAGAAGCTAACAGCAGACTGGGCTGCATCAGTAGGAATGTTGCCAGCAGGTGAAGGGACATGATTATTCCTCTCTATTCAGCACTGGTGAGGCCACATCTAGAGTGCTGTATTTGGTTTTGGGCCCTCCCACTACAGAAAAGATGTGGACAAATTGGAGAAGGTTCTGCAGAGGGCAAAAAAAAATAGTGAGGGGGCTGGGGGACATGGGCCCTTCCAACCCCAATTTTCTATGATTCTATACCTAATATTGTACTGCACTCCATGGCACCCTCAGAGGAATGTCACAGCACCCTGGTTGCTGTGGCACCCTTGTTGAGAATCATGGAACTATATGCACCAGGATTCCCTGCTAACCTTATGATCCTATGAGTCTATGTAGTAGCCAAGAATGTTAGTGACAGATGTACATGGCACTAATGTTAATGTTAAATGTGCAATAACTAAGGATACTGCGAGTAACTTGCCTTTTATATTCCTATTCGAAAGTATGTTTCCATTTAGGAAGTGAACTTCATATTAATAATGTAGCTCAATTATTACTAAAGCCTTGCATATGAGTACACATGCTCATTCGTGTTCTAATTAGAACACTCCAGCATCACTTCACTGTCACAGGTATTAAGCCCCTGCACTTTATAAAATGGCCATAGGGGTGCATTATCTAAACCTTAGATAAAGCATCCCATGGCTATTTGAAAATGTGTGCAGGCTTAATACATGTGACGGTGACCCATTTTAATTAGAGTGGCTAATTATAGTCTGGGAGCTGCTCTGGTGCACCACCACCACCCCTGAGCACATGTATAGGCAGCCTAAGATACCATGAAAAGGTCCATCCCCAAATGGTGTTACTTCTCTCCACTCCTATTGAACAGTGGTGTGGCAATTTAGGCATGTATATTGGCATAAGCAGTCAAGGCTACAGGCTAGCTAACTACCTCCTAGCTGGCCCTTATTACTGGAGTCGATCTGGCTGCCAGTGGTCCAGTTATCCCCACCTGGCTCCAATTCCCTGAAGGTTCCTGGCTGCTTTAATATAAGCAGCAGGGTTCTCAGTTTCCTAAGGATACTTACATGTATCTCAGGTACCTTTCTTTGTGATGTCTTGGTTCTCAGGTGTCAAGCCCTGATTCCCCATGTTCTGATTATACCCAGGAAAGCTTGTATCTGCTGTTAGTACTATTATTCTGTTGGTCATAGGTTCCATCTTTGGGAAATATTTTATCAAAAATGTGTTTCTCAGTCAGACAGTCAGGATGGAAGTCATGCAGAGTTGGATTCTGTTGTCCTCTCCTATTGTAAAGAGTTGTATAGCTGTAATCTGCTGTGGGGGATATTCAACTCCAAGACCTGTTTCTTCTCAGCAGTTTCTCTTACAGAGGTTAACTGTTTTGGTAGGTCATGGAGAACAAGGCTGTCTCCAAGGTGGCTAATTCACACACTAACCATTAAAGCTTTTATGGTGGATGAAAAGTGAGACTTCAAATTCTGTTCTTAAGTGAACATGGGGCCAATGGAATTTGTTTTCTAATGTGTTAGGTGTTGCAGTTTGAGAGGCATGATGCTATCTGATGTCCCCATGTCTTTGGGGTATAATCATATTAAATTAAATTATGCCCTCAGTTACTTTGGCAGAAGTCCACAGTAAGTTCATGGAAGGCAATGTAGGGAACAGTGTCCTCAGGATTTTTTGCCCAACTTTTTGAATTAGAGAAGAAGTTAAAAAAAATTGCAAGGCTGTTTTCTATTAAACTATTTCCCTGAATACTTCATCCTATTATTTAGGTGAATCTTTTAATTACTTTATTCTTTGTTAGACTATACTGTAAGAGAAAGGAACATAAACAGAGGTGAGTAAATACAAATAAAAACAACCGAACAAAGTAAGTGAATTGCTAGAGATTCATGATCTCTAATTCATAAATAATGATTTTAATTTGGCATTGCACTTTCCTTTCAACAGAAAGCAGGAGGGGGCAATTCTTAACATACAACATGTGAGGTCTTAATGTGTGCCATGCCTGCCAAAAAAGGTTGGCCACCACTGGCATAAATGCTCACAATGTAGGGTCATGAGCTCAATTAATTTTGACTGTGCTTGTGTCATCCCCTATGGCAGCCAAAAAAGGGGAAAAAGTTTGTGGTCTTAAGTCAATTCTTCAGCTATACTCTAGACTTTTTTACCCTCGCAAAAGAACCCTCTTATCCTGTGGAACTCCAAATTTGGGAAGGGGCATGGCCAAAATCCCTTAGATTTAAGGCATTTGTATGGACTCATATTGCCTCCTTACTCTCTTTCTCCTCTCTGGTGGTACCTCTATGGAAATACACCTCTTTGGAGGAACACTGTGGGAATCAGTGGGTGTGTCTACATGTTCAGGGATTTAGCACTACATCTAATGCCAAGTCTCTCCACCTCTGTCATGTGTCCCTGTGGCTACCAGGGGGAGCTCCAGCTTCTGGCCACATAGCTGCCAGCATGGGGCAGCCATGTTGAAGCCTGAACTAGTTTCCAGATTCCTGGTCAGCCCCTTTGTTGCCCAGGAGCCATGTACCCAGTGCAGGCGGAGCATGCAACAGCTCCCTTGTTGCCCACCCTGCCTCCCCATGTCATGGCTGTGATTCCCAACGCCACACTGCTCCAGCCCCGTCCCTGCATGTGATGACCAGCACCCACACTCCTGCTGGCCATGGTGCTAGTCCTGCTGGCCTCAGCAGGCCCTCCCTGCCCAGGCTCCAGGACAGCTGTGCACCCACTGGCAGGACCAGGACACTGGTTGTGGGAGACCCTGCCCGACCCCCTCCTCCTGCACTCCTTGCTCCAGTTTATCTCAGTAGTGGTGGCACTGCGGTTAGTGCCTGCCAATGCTATATTGCCATAGCGATGAGCTACATCACCATATCTCATCACTACAGCGACATAGCATCTTGTGTAGATGCATCCAGCATCAATTTAAATTAATCCAAAGGGAGTCCCTTTATAATTGCACAAAGCTCTGTGTGTGAAACACAGTATAAGAAAAAGAAAATCACATGCCAGTGTAATCTTTCATGAATACTTGTGGTTCTGAAACAGGATAACTACCATGGAAAGCATTTACCTCCACACCTCAAAACATAGACCATCAGGCATACATACAGGGGTTTCCAAAAGATTGGGTGACAGGGAGTTTTCAACATAAGCATAGCTATTACCTGCCTTCCTCCCCAACAGAATTCTATCTGTCACAGATTTCTGTTCACTTCCTCACTTCCAACAAGACTCACAGAATTAAAGAGAGAATAGAAACACAGCACAAGTGAATGCTGCTTGAAGCAGCTGTAATTTTCATGGATACTTGAGTGGTTAGATTGGAAGCATTTCTTAAAGCATACAGAAAGATCATGCCACAGAGATAAGTAGGGACCTACTTAAATTGTGATTTCACAGATTTTACAAAAATCATGAAATTGGGCTCTTGTCTATGAAAACTGCAGGAAAAAAACCCCCAAACAAGCAAAAAATAAACTTACTAAAAATAAAATTCTGGTTCTCCACTGGGAGCCAGCAGTCCTCCCAGACACACAGTCCACCATGGGGAAAGAGGGAGGGGGGCTGCTGATAGAAAGGTGAACAGGCAAGATGGTTGGTGCCCCCATCCCTCGCTGCTGATTAGCTGAGAGGGCTGCCTGTCATACAGCCCCACATTTCTCCACCAATCAGTGGTGAGTGGCAGGGCCACATGATGGACAGCCCTCTCAGCCCATCAGCAGCGAGGACCAGGGCCATATGATGGGCAGCCCCTCTTCAGTTAGTGACAGAGGGTGGGACAACCAGGGCCCCTTGGCCAATCAGAGACATGGAGGGGACCCTCCATGATAAGCCCATGAAAATAGTGGCCAGCCTGTGATCTGCCTGTGGAATCAGCCAGTTGCCTCCTTGAGTTGGGTAGACCCCTAGAGATAAGTACATCTGTATTAACAGTAGATCTTCTCTATACAACAAAATATAACACATACAACAAAATCATAACAGGCTCCAAAGAGCCACTATGGTCTATTGAGTAAAATATGCCTTTTTAGAACTGTTCAAATACATACTGTATTTACTCGAATATAGATCAATCCCCAATAATTAGATTCTACATATGGAAACTTTACAAATTTGTTATAGTTTTCTAGATATTCAATTTAATTATTGGAGGTTTGCCTTGTTTTTAGCCCCTCCCACCACTACAGCAAGGAAAATAAATCTAGAGGGTTAGGTAGCCTCCTTGACATGTGTAGTACCTATAGAATTAGATCATCCAGAACTGATGCATTTTACTGTTTTTGAAACTGCTGCAAGTTTTAGCAGAGATACCTCATAAACACACTTTTAAGCAGCACTTTGGTACCTAATTATATATAATATGAACTATGCATGCTATTAGTCCAAAGTCAAAACACTCATGATTTACCATATAGCTTATTGGACTGAGCCCCAACAGAGTCAACAGCATTTTAAGCCATGGTGACTCCAGAGCTCAGCAATGCTCAGTAGGTGTATGTACTCCAGATCCCTCCAACAAAGGTTTCATGTGCTAATTAGTTCCCTACTCATAACTGTAACTGGAACCGGGTGTTCTTGTCATGATACTGCTTCAACAATTGATATGCAGTTGATGTGCAGGGCAACCTGGTCTGGCTTCATCTCAAATGCTCTGATGGAAAATACGTCGGAGACACCAAGCAACACCTGCACACCAGAATGAGCTTGCATCGAAAATCTATCAAAGACAACAACAGAATATCATCTAGCAACAGTACACACATAAGCTGCAGGTGCTTCGTCAGCCTGACAAAGTGTTTTTCAACCCCAAAGCTGGCATCTCAGGCAGCTAAGCTGAGCTCACCTGGAGCCTCACAACTCCACTGCAACCAGCAGGCCTCAGGCCTGTCAAAGAACCCTGGCAGAGTGCAGTTTTAGAGGTCATGCCCAGGACCTGGGGCCTTCTCTTTCCCCATAGCCCCATCCCATACCTCCAAGCTTGTCCCAGCATGCAAGCTCAGCAGGGACATGTGGCTGGTGTTGCATTGAGTGCCCCCTCCAGCTCTGAGATCGGGGCATTAAATGACTTTTAAAAAATGAAAAAAGGAAATAAGTGCGGATGGAGTGGGGAGGGTGGCAATCACTCCATCTGCACCTGGAGCTTGGGGAACCCCAACAGCGGAAGGTTCACTTTCAGGAACACCAGCTGCTCCACCAAACCAGGATCCAAGCAGGTGCAGTGGGGTGTCACTACATCCCCAGCAATGCTGAACACCCTCTCACTTGGAACACTCGTCGGTGGACAGATTAGGTGTTTGCAGGCAACTGTGGCTAGATCTGGCCGCATCTGGCTGTGGCTTGCCCAGTAGGCCAAGGGGTCGCACAGCAGTGGCTCCACATCCTCAGCAAGATAGGCAGCCATCAAGGCAGCACCAAGGCCTGAGAGCTACCTGCCTGATGATAGGGTCTGGTGCTTCTGGATCCCACCATGGAAGCCATGCCCTTGGCCCACATTGGCAGCGCCTGTGGTGGAGGAGGAGGCTGACCGGTGAATGGTGTGCTAGCATGGGACAGTGGATCCCCCTGTTCCACGTCCCCCTGCCTCCACTGTTCTGCCTCCATGACTCTCTTCACTAGCACCTCCATCCACTGATTCAGGCTTTGGCTGCTACATATGCTGCCCTTCACCTTTAGGTCGCACATGAAGGTCAGCACATGGACTGTACTGGACTGCAAGGGATCAAGCCATTTCCTGATGCCCTCCTTCAGCTGCCTCACCAATGCCTGCAAGTCTGTTTTTGTTAGTCTATTTTGTTGTTTTTGTTAGTCTATTTTAATTGTTTTCCCCCAGAAAAGAAATCTGTGCTTTTTCTCACAGCGTGCATTCACTGTGCAGGGAAGCACATTATATATCACATATTATAATATAGAATTTATTCAGGAACACATACTACATACATTTATATATTTTATTTATTACATAAATACATACATACATTACATAAATACACATATGTATACAAAATTCTATATATATTACATAAATCAGATTACATTACAGAAGAACAGACAGATTTTCCAGAAAACCAAGGCAAACGCATTATGAAACACACCATGAAACATGCTGGAAAGGCAGCTGGCAAGACTTCAGGGAGGGGTGGAAGAGCAGGTAGAGGGAGAGCTGTAAGTATGCCCCCCCACCCCAAACTGAGACGCAGCCTCTTTCCTACAACTAGCAGGCACGAGGCTTCCAGTTTTATAGGCAGCAAGGACAGAGGAGCAGTGCCACTGCCTGTGCCTGAGTCTGCATCCCCTCCAAGAGCACCAGCCATAATCCCCAACGCCACCACCATGACAATAAGCAGCACCAGCATGACAATCTCCTCCACCCCATTTCACTCCCCATCCTGAGCCTTCCAGTGCCAAGAAAGAGCTGGAGGAAGAGCTGGATATGGATCTGAGAGCCCTAGCAAGGAAAATTCTGGGGAAGGAGGGGAAATAATCTGAGTTTGTGCTTCATACCCCTCAAGTTTCCCCTAGAGCCAGGTCTCCTTCCCCAGAAGGCACTTCAGAGGAGGTAGAGGTAAAGCGTGTGGAGGCAAGTGGCTCAGATGAGTGTGCTCCTCCTGTTACTTGCCATGTTACACTAAAGGCCATAATCTTTAAGTATGTATATGGACTTAGGCACTTTAAGTGAGATCCTAGTCCACCGTGTTCAAATCCTGGGAAAAATCCATTGATATATTTATATCCATAATACACCATCATCTTACCATTAACATTAGGTGCATCTACATGTGCAAAGAATCCAGAGGAAGTTTACTTTTGAATAAATTACTTGAGAGTAAACTCTCCAGGGCACATGTCTACTTGTGCAGGGATGTGGGAGCAGATTTGCTACTCCTAGAAGCAGACTGACCCCACTCCCTGCAGCCTTATAACAGGCCCCTGCAGCAGCCAGGGGGAGCTCTAGGCTCTCCCTGGGTGCTAGTCCAGGGGCCAAGAGAGTGCTGTCTCCTGGTGGGGGTTGAGACATTGCTGCCTGCTCGCAGGAGCGGCCTGTTTCTGGGGCTGGCTCTGTCACTGGAGCCCAGGTGGGGATAATGTCTCCCTGCCCTGGCAGCAGGCCCAGGTGGGTATAATGTCTCCCTGCCCTGGCAGCAGGAAACTCCCAGCTCCTGCTCATGATCACAGGGCTGGGACTGGGATATCTTTATCTTCCAGTGGTCACTCTGTGGTTGTAGAGCTGGTACTGGGAGAGAAGCATCTCCCAGCATGAGCCCCATGACTGCTTGCACACAGCAAACTGGGAGCACATTTGTCTTTGGTCTGGCTTCTACACGTGTTACTGTACAGTAAGTAATCTCAAGTAAATTTTCTACTTGCATTTGCAGGTAGCAAATTTACTCACACTTAAATTACTGCAGTGTCTGCATATGTAGACATGGATGAATACTGTGCAGTAATTAGCTTTAGTGCTTAGTAAAGTGTCTTGTGTAGATGTATCCACTGAGACACAAAAAGACAGCGAGGAGGGCAAGGAGGACCCACTCAGGTTTTACATTAATTTTTTTTCAGGTACTGGAGTGGGGTGGAACAATTCCTCACATTTTTAACTTTAATAAGAATCCAAATTCACTTTCTAACTAAATCCAAAAGATCCAGTAGGCAATCAGATGCTGAATCCAGAAAACTGAAGCTCAGTACACACAGTCCACACTATCCTTTCTTATCAGGTTAACTTGGTAGACATATATGCCTTCCCTTGCTTGGAGTACCTCCAAGGCAATAATAAAGCACACCTTAATAAGTATAGTTTGATATGGACCTGGAAGTATTCAGAAATCACTCAGACCTAAGGGGCCTCACAGAGGCCTGCTCCATCTAGTGGCTAAAGTCTGTTAGAACAGCTTTATAGAACATGCACACCTCTGTAACAATTAAATAAGTTTTTCAAGGTAGAAACTTTACAGTTTGCCACATCTGATTTTTCCAGCAAAACACAGCAGTAATAGCATCTAAATCCTTGCCAGCTACAAAATATATACATAATATAAAATTTTAGTTATTTACAAGCAATCAATTAGATAAACTAATTGGCAATATTTAGGTTCAAGGTGTCCTGTGCTGCCATGTGGTACTGTGAGTCTGCACTAAGATGCAACCACTGATATCAGGTGGCAAGAAACCCATTAAAAATGGTTAAGTAAACAAGCACCGTGGAAGAGTTCATGGGCAATGCAATTTTGTGTTTAAGGTCTTTAAGAATTAATAGTTTGAAGAATTTAGAGTTTGTTAAAGACCCCTAAGATGTACATCTTAAGCAGTGATATTTGCATAGTAGGGCTTGCAAATTGCTGAGTCAGACAGCTAGCATAATCATAAATTCTCCTTCATAATTTAATATGAGGCCAAGATTTTTTGTGATATTTTTATTGGACCATGTGTATCAATGGGTGAGAAATTTGACATGCTTTTAGGCACAATTCGCCTTTCTTATAATCATGCTATTCTACTATTTTTCCTCAGTTTAAAACATGGTATGTAATCTCTATTGCACTCTATTCCACCAGATTGCTTTTTTATTTTAGAATAACAGACTTTGGTGTTGAACACAAGCCAAGTGTTCCTCTGAATAAACAGTGTCTTCTAACATGGTTGTTGAATGTGCACAAAGATGCAGTCTGTTTTTCAAAGGGAACCTGCAAGAATGAGGAATACACACCTAGCCACAGCATCAGTCATCTTTGCCAGAATTTCTCTGCAAGTGGCGTATGGAAAATATTCCATTCTTTTGTACATATTTAATTCCTGGAGGTCTATATAAATCTATGTATGTGAATGTCTCTACATTTCTCTTACAGTGACCAGCAAGTGTATGCACTCTGTTGGTTCTTCTATTTTCTCTATAATTCCCAAAGTAATGTGCTTATGTAGACCCATCTCTTAGCCATAGTTGGAACATTGGGACTTTCCTAGAGACATGGTTTGTGTGACAGTGAGTTATTTCAGCTCTATTATACACTTCCCTGAGAGCTCTGTAATCTCTGGAAAAATGTCTTCAAACTCTATTTTAGTTCTGCAGCAATTGGGTCCAAATGACTCCTGTAGAAGCCTCTTAAATGTACAGATTCCCACAGTGTATGATAATCCAATCATATGCTTTAGCCTGCAGATAGAAAAAACAGGTAACAGCAGGCTAATGATACAGGCTGATCTCCAACCAAAATTATGCAACTTAATTAGTCATGGATTAACAAAGAGAAAATGTAAAGTGGTTGGCTAGTGACTTCACTCTGGAACCTTCCATGATCCCTGCACAATGCTAGACATTTTCCTTGTACTTTTGATAATATAGAGTATTAAAAACTTTCCTCTGACAAACCTAACATTTTTAAACCCTGTGTGTTAGATGTATAACAGTCTCACTCCTTTGAACCCTGCAGATATCTTCCTTCCCTCTTTCTAAAATATCTTGAAGAAAACAGGTCAAAATGGTTCCTTTTTGCTCTTCTGGGAAAACAGCAGGTTCAGCCAATCAGGGAAAAAGCTATTCACTATTACCAAGTCTAGCTCTTCAAAAATCATGATCTAGGCCCTAAGTAATCATGATATTAACTTAAATATCACATTTACTTTTAAGCAATATATTTGGGTTTCTTTGCATTTGCTTTCTGCTTTTTGAAACCTGTGGCTATATTTGGTCACATTTTCAAGATTTTCTCTATAACTGTTAAGGGTTGAAATTTAGTTTTTGAAAGAATCACAACTGAGGCTTTCACATTATGACATGCTTTTAGCTGGGGGGGGTCTCAAAAATATATCAAATAATGCATTGTTGACAATGTGTCATGTTGACACACACTCACTTTCGACTCCAACTTAAAACTTGAGAATGCAATATCAAAAGATTCACTGAGATGTTATCAAGCTATTTAAATAATATAAAAAAGAACAAAACAAAACAAAACAAATGTTCTCCCTAGACCACAGACTGATTGCTGATATGAATACCACCCCCGCTCCCAGCACCCTCCCCCCACTCAAAAAACAAAGAAGCCCACTGAACTGTTATACAAGGTCTGTGAACCCAAAGTCAGGACAAATTTTGAGTGATTTAAATTTTACGCATTTTTTATACGGTTTTAAGAAGAACCAGTTTCTACCAACCAGTGGTGGTATTCCACAGGATTTGTAAAAGCAAGTATATCTCTTATGGACAAGGCTACTTCTAGTATTACATAATAAAATAATGTTTAAACATAATAAAATAATGTTTAAAAAGCTTTTGTCATTATTAACTGGTTTTAATGGGGCTTGACTGTGTTCTTCAGCAGAAATTATTAATAAGTATCTCTAGAGCTTTGCTTTATAAGAAATTTATCATTGTTAGGCCCTTCCATAGTGAAATAATAATAAAACCCAGAATTGTCTTATCTACTATGTAAAATGGGTATAAAGCATTAAAGAAACATCTTGAAAAAATCATTTAAATAAACTGTAATATTATTAGTAATATTATTATAAATAATACTGATAATAATAATGATGCTATGATCAATGCTGTTATTATTTAGATGTGTTTTTCCCTATCCAGAAAGGCTCAGAATGGCATATAATAACAGACAAGAAAGCCCAAGAAAAAAAAACAACAAACACCCCAATCAATACCTTAATACCTTAATACCTTAAAACTTCACCCCACTCCTGCTTCCCTGCTGGTTACCCAGGAAAACAAACCCTCCCACCCATCCCAACTTTGCTTCCCAACTCCCGTTCTTAACTATGTATACAGAACATTTCCCATTTACCTCAGACACTGACCTACCCACAAACTTCGACTTCCTTGCCTCAAAAGCAGGGGACAGCCCTCCCCTCATTCCCAATGTCCATCCCAAGTCCACCCTCCACCTACAGAGGGTCTGTGGCCATCCTTTAAAATAAATAAACCATCTTTCCTTCAGTAAACACATTATATTCAAAAGCCATAACAGGGTAGCAAATGATCCCCGCCAATTCCCAGATCCGTCCCTCCTGAAGGGCAATGATAAAGGTCACCCTTGAGTGGCACCCCAAGGCAGTATCCCAAGACAGCAACTACCTAGACCTGTGTAGGACCTGCAGGCTGGTTGGGTCTTTCTCTCTCAATTCAGATGGTGCCTGGGTTGGACCCTGGCCCTAGCCCTCCACAACAAAGGAGAGGGTCTGGGAATGGAGTGTTGTTATCATTTCTTCAGTCTGACTCTGAATTTAAATGGTATGCAACAACATACCGATACAATGATCTGTATAGATAGGAAATTGAATATATATATATATATATATATAAGGTGAGTATATGTGATTTGTCAGGTGCTAGGAAAGGCATATGCTTAGTATAACAGGCATATACTTAGTATAACACACTGGTGCTAAATGAAGAGCCATCAGTAGAACTGTTGTGGTACCCCTGGCTTCTATATGTGGGCTTAGCCCATTAGGCCATGGTTTGTCTTAATGTTGAAAGCAAATTAAATTCATTCTTCAGCAGACTACAGTTCGAATTTAGCAGTTATGAAACACTGATACAGAGCAACCTCAAAGCCCAAAGAAACTGACAAAACTAGCTGTAAAAGGCTTACACTGGGAAAGTCCTTGTACAGTTGAAGATGTGAATACAAGGTCCTAGTGCAGAAAAGGCAAATGCATGACATTTTGGAGGTATAGATATTATACACACATCAGAAATAATAGAATCTTTCACATGTAAATAAATAGGTTCAAGTACTGAAGCTGAAGTGGCACATAAAGCATGCACTGGTCCATTACAAGCTGCAAAAAGTCTACAATGGGCACATCTAGACATGCAAATACTCCAGGAGCAATTTACTCTAAAGTACTCTAGAGTAAACTCACCGGGGCACACATCTACACATGCAGGCAGGAGCAGATTTGCTGCTACTAGCAGCAGACTTCTCCCACTCCCTGCAGCCCTGTACTGGGCCCCTTCAGCAGCCAGGGGGAGCTGTAGGCTCCCCCTGGGTGACAGCCAAGAGGCTGGCAGGGAGCACAGGGCCAGGAGACAGCTGTCTTCTGGCGTAGGTTGGGACATTGATCCTTGCCTTTGGGAGCTATCTGCTGTTGGGGCAGGTTCTACCACCAGCGTCCAGGTGGGGACAATGAGCCCCTGCCCCAGCATCAGGGATCTCCAAGCCCTAGTTCTGTGATCACGGGGCTGGGGCTGGGAGATCCTTATCTCCCAGTCTGAGCACCACTGTCATGGGGCCAGGGCTGGGAGGTTCTTCTCTCCCAGCACCAGCTCTGTGGTCATCCTTCTCTCCCAGAGCCAGCTCCACAGGATCTCCCAGCACTGGCCCCACAACCATGGAGCTGGCTCTGGGAGAAAAGAATCTTCCAGCCCGAATTCCAACTCTGGAGCCTGGCCTGGGAGATAAGAATCCTTATTTCCCAGCCCCCACTCCCCAATCACACAATAGAAGGCAGCTCCCAAGGCCAGGGTGCAATCTCCTGCCCCTGCTGCCTGACTGATGAGGAACACATTTGCTCCCAGTCAGGCATCTATGCATGCACTACTGCTCAGTAAGTAATTGACAGTAAATTTGCTACTTGCATTTGCAGGTAGCAAATTTACTCGCAATTAGAACCAATTACTGTGCAATAAACACCTGCACATGTAGACAGTGATGCTTACTGAGAGTAAATTGCTGTAATCTTGAGTAAAGCATTCCCTGTAGACCTGCCCAGTGAGACTAATACTTGCTGTTGGAGCTTGTAAATTTAATTATCTGTCAGTTATTTGTACAATGCCTTCTGAATTCTCATTCTTTGCCAGTGACACTGGAATACTACCACACTAGACCAAATACCTTGAGTACCTACAGAAATGTGCCTCTTAATCTTTTTTTGGCAACGTGCATATTCAAAGACTACAATTTAGAGCATGATCCTTATTTGTCATCTGGCTAAATGTCAGGTTTTTTGGAACAAGTTAATCTTGTTCCAGTCACCAGAACTTACTCTAATACAGTCTTGATTAAGTACCAGTCATTACATTTCACTTTCATCAGTTTCCAGGGAGATATCCTAGTAAAGCAGCCACCCCTCTTCAGCATGTCCCAACTAAGCAGTGTTTAGAGTAATAATATTTTACATTTATATGGGCCATTCATTGTCAAGCACTTTAGAGATTACACAGCACTCAGATACCATTCTGATGAGTGTATATAAATTCCTAGATGTATTCATATGAATAGTGGCAGTCTTTTTTCGGGTGGTAGGCAACAGCCAATTGCCATACAGGTTTCTGGACTACAGTGGAGGAGGATCACTGTTAAAACAAAACCATACCTTTGCTAAATGAATCAAAGTCCCTTGACCATCCCTTGATCTGGGCAGAAAAAAAGCTTAATTTTTATGTGTATTCAGAAAAATACACACAGTAAAATATATAGTATGCAATGACACTAAATACAAACAGTCAGAAAGACCAAGGCTGAATCGATTCAATATTTGCAGGTTAGTCTAAACTGCATAGATTGAACTGAGAAGTAAGTGAATAAATATTCACTTTTGATTCCACAAATACATCCACCCCCCCCTCCCTTTTTGCCCCCTCCCTGCTCAGATAGAGAGAGGGGGCATGGCCAGACCCTGGCCCAGCTGGCTGAGTATGATGGTGAAGAATTTAAACCCTCATCCTGACCCACACCAATCCCAGTCAGGTCTTCCTAGCCATGGCAGGGGGTGGGGGGAAGCCCTCAGAGGCTTTCTCCCACCTCTCTGCTCAAGCGGAGATGGGGGGCCTGGCCATGCCTCCCATCTCTGACCCACCAGGCATACTCCGGCTGGGGTCAGTTCAGGCAAGGGTTGGGGTTTAATTCCCCTGTCATACTCAGCTGGTTGAGCCAGGCTAGGTCTTGGCCCCCTGTCCCCTTCGCTCAAGCAGAGAGTGGGGGAAAGTCTCTGAGGGCTTCTCTCCTTCCCTCCCCCCTACCAGGCAGATCCCAGATGGGGTCTGGTGCTAGGGTTTTCCACCGCACCCCTTCTCTTCCAGCCAGAGCAGTGATATTGCTCTGCCTCCTCCCATCACAGGCCCTGCTTACTTCCGGCTGCACTGGGGGTCAGATGGGGTCCTCTGCAGCTGCTAGGGTCTTTAGGGTATGGGGGCACAACAAGCTTTCCCCCCACACAACTCTCACCTCTCCCAGAGCCCAACTGAGTGAATGTCTTGAATGTCATCAGGTTTTGATTCAGCCACCTTGTTAGCCTGTCCAGGCCAGCCTGACTTGCCAGCCTATCCACTAGTATGACTGCACTTCCCCATAATTTGGTGTCATCTGTGAACTTAGCCAGTCTGCTTCGGCCACCCGAACCCAGATCATTTACAAATATATTAAAAAGTACTGGTTCAAGTACTGAGCCCTGGGAGATGCCACTAGTTATCATATCAGCCTCTTCTCCTTTGTCCAGGTGATGCATCACCTGGCCATAAAAGGAAATGAGATTGGTCAGGCAAGACCTACCTGCAATGAAGCCTTGTGGGCTATCTCTCAGAATGCTGCCTTCCATTACCATGTTGTTGATCATTTCTTTGATGATTTTTTCCAAGATCTTTCCAGGGATTGAGGTCAAACTGATTGGCCTTCCTGGATCTTCCTTACTTCCTTTCTTGAAGCCAGGCGCCACATTGGCCCTCTTCCAATCTTCACAATCCTCTCCCAAGTGCCATGAGTTCTCAAATATCCTCACTATTGGTTGTGTTTGTGACAGATTAAATTATGTCTGTGTGATAAAGGTGCTTGCTGAAGGCTCTGTGAAGATTAGACTAAGTGTTTTTCTGTATTTGTTTAGATATTAAGCTATATGTTGTTGCTAAAAGCTTAATTAAAGTTTAAGTTAAGGCCTTGTATAAAATAAGGTCTAGTAAATTTAGCAAAATCTAGAAGTAGTAAGGCCCTGTGGTGCAGTTAAAATTACCTTATCAAAGGAATGCAAGGCTTGTACTGCTTTTGGTCAGTCTAAGGACAGTTGAAGTAAAAGGAATCTAAGTGGCTGCATGTTATCAGAACCATTAAGAAGCTATAAATTAGCTGGAACATCTGGAAACCATTCAGAAGGAAAATACAACTCTGTGAAAAGTATTAGTTAGCTGTTGCCTGGATCAGTGGGCCCGTGGACATCGAGGAGCCCAAGAACTGCATTCCAGGGTTCTTCCCAGTACCTCTCGGACAGCCCTGATTGGGGACGCCTAACTTCGCCAAACTTTGTGGAAAGAGAAACTTGCTGTGTATCAGGCATCAGAGGGTATTGCCGATAAGTTGCTGACGTGAATTGTTTTTGTCTGTCATTGTTTGTCTTGTTACTATGTGTAGTTGTGTTTTTGTTAAGTCAATAAACCTTTCTTACCTTTCTACCCCCGACCATACTCTCAATCCCGAACCCTCCGCAGGTGGCTAGGACAGTGCTATGATGTCAGACAACTCTTTTAGCACTGTTGGGTGCATTCCATCTGGATCAGCTGACTTGTGGAGGTCCAGCTTCTCAAGCTATTCCCTCACAAGAACTTCAACAAGTGTAGGCATATGGTCACCTTTACCCTGTTAATTGTTGAGGAGATAAGCTTTTTCCTGGGTGTCGGTTGTCAGATGCCACATTTGGTTCAGCAAGGATCCAATGTTGCCCTTTTTTTTTTTTTTTCTGACTTCCTATGTATTTGAAGAAAGACTTTTATTTTCCTTGATTCCCATGGCCACTTTGAATTTGGTTTCACCCTTGGCTTTTCTGGTCTACTCCCTGCAGGTGTGGGCCAGTGCTGCATATTCCTTCTTAATGGTAGTTCCCAATTTCCATCCCTTATAAGATTCTCTTTTCAGAGTCAGGAGGTACATGAGTTCCTTACTGAGCCAAGGGGGTCTCGCAGCCCTTTTGCTATTTTTCCTATGGGCCAGAATGGACTTCCCTTGTGCTTTTAAGATCATGTCCTTAAGGAGTGACCACTCATTGTGGACTTCCTCTCTGTCAGATCGTAGTCTCTCAGGACCTCACCAACCAACCTCCTGATTTGTGAAAGTCAGCTTTCCTAAAGTCAAGGATTTCTGCATTGTTGACTGATTTGTCACCTTTGTGATGGATAGAGAAAGTGATCAACTTGTGATCACTGTCACCAAGCTTCCTTTTGATCCTCACGTCTCTGTCTAGATCATCCCTTTTGGCCAGTACCAAATTCAGTAGTGCCTTTTTTTCTTTTCAGCCTGTAGACTTCTTGAGTCAAATAAAGTTAATTACTGCAAGTGAGGAAGCTTCATGACTGATCAGATTTGGCTGAATGGTCTTCCCATGACATGTCAGGGTGGTTGAAATTGCCCATGATGACCATGCACAAGGGCATGCTGCCTCTGCCAGTTCCCTAGTGAATTTGTGGTCAAGCTCTTCCTCCTGCTTAAGAGGTCTGTAATAGACTCCTGCAGTTATATCCCCTTCATCTCCTGGTATTCTAACCCAGAGGGTCTCAAGTCACCCTCCTTGGGTGCCAATCTCTGCTTGTAGGGAAGTGTACTGCCCCTTCACACCCACCCTTCCTTGCAAAAGGATCCCTCATGTACAAGGTATACCTATCAGTACCTGTGGGCCAGTCATAGGTGGAATCCCACCAGGTATCCATTATCCCTATGAGATCATATTCATTTTTACATAGCAGAAGGGCCAGTTTCTCCTGTTTGTTCCCCATGCTCCTGGCATTTGTGTACAGGCAGCTAAACCTACCCTGGGCTTCCCTGTCCTCTTAGAAGAGTCCCATCCTTGGGCAGGGGTAGGAGTGAGTTCCCTTGTGTTACCTGATCTGCTGATTCTGTGCTTATCACTTATAGGGCTTGCACAAATGATTGTCTGCCCATCCCCCGGCAATCTTAGTTTAAAGCCCTGTCAACCAGGTCAGCCATTCTAGCCGAGAAGAGCTTCTTTTCCATCAGAGTGACTTAGACAAGCTCTTGATATTGGCATCTGTTTTCTTGAGGTATACCTTCAATGTGTCCTTGTAGTGTTTCCTTTGGCCATCATGATGTCTCAGACTGCAACTAAGTTAGGAACAGAGCACTTGTTCTGGGAGGTGAGATTCATGCATCCATGCACAACATCTGGTCCAGCAAAGTTGGTGCTTGAGGTTCACCCACTCAATGCTGGTGATATTAACCTCACCAAGGATGCTGGCATTTGTGAAGGATTTTCTGGAGGCATCACTAACGGAAGCTCTCTAGGCTCTTGAGATGACAATGGTAGGTCACCCACATTTCACATCCATAGAGAATGAATAAGATAATTGCATTGTAGGCCTGAATATCTTTGTCTTCCTGGAGATGGTGATCAATAAAAATATGCCAAAGCAATTTCCCAAAGGAGACACTTGTGCACCAGATTCTGTGCTGGACCTCCTCATCAATGTTCACTTTCTGAAAGAAGTGGCTACCAAAATAAGAGAAGTGCTCAACTATCTCTAAGGTCTCTCTCTCAAAACTAATTTGAGGAAGGGGGTCACATTCTTGGCCTGAAGCAGGATGATAGATCACTTTAGTCTTCTTGATATTCAGAGAGAGGCCTGAATTTTGGCAGGCTTCTGCATAGAGGTCTGGCATAGTCTGGAGGTTTTCTTCAACATGCGGAAGGATGGTGCAGTCATCAGTGTATTGAAGGTCAAGGGTGATTATGCTAATGAATATACCATTGATTTAATGGCAAATTGTTGTGTGGTGAACTGTTCTCACTACTTAACTACTTAAGCAAATTGAACTATTAAAATATAGTTCTGTATTAAGTAAAAGGGCATAGAGTCCCTTATTTTCCTATTATAGAGATAGGAAAAGTGAGACCAGAGTCACTTGTTTGGGTGATCCTGTGGTTTTAAGGCTTAGGCATGTCCCTACCTAGAAGGAACACCAGATTTAAGCTTTAGAATTACCAGATTATAGTTCTTGACCTATTATGAAGGTGAAGTCTATAACTTTCCTATGCTTCACTTTCCCATTACATAAAATGAGGAAAACCATACCTTACTTATATTAAAGGATTCTTGTAAAGTATTGTATTTCTACGTATTATTAAAGATGTTACAAATATTATTAGAGATATTATCCAGTCAGTATCAGAAGCTGGAATAAAGCCTTGGCTAACATGACCTGAGATTTGAGCTCATTCCTCTTGATCATAAGGCATGTACATCTATGGGCAGATTCGGGATTTTGTACAGAAAGGTGCAAGAGTAGCAACCAGTACTGCATGAGTGGCTGCACCCTGCTACCAGCTTACCTCCCCACTGAGAAAGGAAGATCATGCCATGGGAGCTGCCTCTAGGGTCTTTTTTTAAATCTCTGAATCAGGTAAGTATTCCCCCCCTTCCCCTCCTCTTTTTTCCTCCTTGCTCAGTGACACATCTGCTTCCCTCCCCTTCCTTCCTTCCTTCCTTCCTTCCTTCCTTCATCTGCCCACCACTGCTGCTTTTTCCAACTGTCACAGGGGTGTGGGAAGCTTCAGAGCTGCTCCTGCTCCACTTCAGCTCATCTCTATGAAAAGCTGGGTTCAGCTGAGGACAGAATCAATGGCAGCGGTGGTGGGGAAGTTCCCCCTCCGTAAACCTGCTCCCAGGATGGTGGCAAACACCTGTGGGGATTGAACATGAGGGAGGAACCTTCACAAGACCATTGCTATTTCTGCTGCCTCAAGCTGAACCCAGCTCCCCACACAGCCTGGCTGAAGTAGGGCAATTGTGGCTGGAGAGCTCCCCCTGTCCCAAAGACAGCTGGGGACAGTGAAGACAGGGCAGCATTAGGCAGGAAGGGGACAAATGGGAAGAGATAGGAAGTTCCACTGATAGTGGAGGTGGGCAATTCTTACCTGGTTTGGGGGCTTAAAAAAAACTGTCTGCTACTCTCATGGCTTGGTTTGAAACAGGTTGTGACTGAATCACTGCACCCCCTCTGGATCTGCTGCTGTGTCCACCTTCTCATCCCACAAGCACAGTTGAATAGGCGTTTTGTCTGTGGAATTATAAAGCTGTGCAATTGTGCACATCATGCCCATATTACTGCAGTTTAAGATTGCAGGTAAAAAAAGTTAATATTGCTCATTTCACAGGTGAAATGGCATAATTGACAACCACATTTTCAAAGCATATATATTGCTTTCATACTGTCATGGAAAGACTTAAAGAGCCAAATTGGTTTTGCATGATCATTTACCATAAATCTATAATATCAACGTTTTACAAAAGGAAGAAATATGTTTATTTTAACTGAGGCACGACTCAAAAATGGAAGACAACATTTGTTAAAATTTCCCTGTAGTGCTGTAGCCATGATGATCTAGGGTAGGGGTGGGCAAAATACAACCCATGGGCTGAATCCAGCCCACAAGGGGATTTTGTCTGTCCCATGACAGGTCCCTTGGCCCTGCATGACCCAGGAAAGAGAGGCATCCTGCACTGTGGCATGTACAGCTGGTCCTGCCACCCACAGGAACATAGTGGAGTGGGGGTGACACAGTGGCAGGACTCACTTCATGGAACCCCCTGCAGTAATGGCTTCTTCTGGCTGCTGCTGCCAGTCTCTGTTGCCACCAGTGGACCTAGCCCCGTTGCCCAGGCACCCCAATCTGTCCACCCTGTGCCCACTGCTGGGGGGACCGGTTGGAGTGTGTGGACAGAGGCTCTATGGAGACTGACCTGGATCCACCAGGGCAGTGTGTGCAGCCAGGTAGATGGGATGGCAGCAAGTGGTGGGGAGTGGCATCCAGGAGTAGTATGGGTGGGCAGTGCTGGGATTGCAGGGCAGTGACAGTGTGGGCCTGGAGCCTGAGGCACAGCTGCGATCCACTGCCTGCCTGTCCCTGCAACAGGCACTAGTTCCATGGGAAGGGATGTTCAGGGAGTGGATAATGGGTTTGCCCTACGCCCCTGTCCCATGTGGTCACCACCTCACAATACTGATCCTTGGCCCCAGCCATCTGTCCTGCCCCCAGACACCACAGCCCAATCACATCTCCCTAGCCATGTGGTCTGCCCACATGGGCCCTGGGCCAGACTCCATGGAGACCTCAGGATCCTGGCCCCTGCCCACCCATCCTGCTCCTAGATTCTACTCCTTATCTGCCAGTGGCCCCATCCCATCCACCTGGCCAAATGCAGAGGCCACTTAGGAAGTTTGGGTGAACTGTTATGCGGGGAGGAGGGTGATAACCTGGCCCACAACAGCTTATTAAAACTCTCTAAGTGTCCCTCCAGGCAAAATAATTGCCTATCCCTGGCCAAGGGAATATATGAGAAGTAAGACTTGTTTGTTTATTTCTCTAATTGGATCAAAGTATTCTGAAGTAGAATCATTTTTGGGAAGATTAAAGACAAATTTAGAAAAGTACTTTTGTACCTACTGGGTGCATCTACACATGCATTTGATCAAAGATCAATTTACTTATGAGTAAAATACTCACTAGTAAAAGCTCCTGGGCAGGTGTCTACACATGCAGAGACATGGGAGAATATTTGCTTCTCCTAACAGCAAAATGTTCCCATTTCTTGAGGCCCTGTTGCAATGGGACCCTGCCACCACCAGGGGGAGCTCAAGACTCTAGCTGCAGCTGCCAGCAGCCATCTTGAAAAGCCAGCCCCACTTTTTGCTCCCTAACCAGGAGCAGTGTGCACAGCACAGGGGCACCATGTGGCAGCTCTATTGTCACCACCTCTGCCTCCCCACGGAGCTCCAGCCCCTGCTCCTAGCAGCAATGACCAATTCCCTGGGCTCCTGCTGGCCACCATACTGGCCCTGCTGGCCTGCCATGCCAACTGCCAGCTGGTCCATGGCCCTCTGGGCCCTACTGGTTCCCCCACACACAGCGACCACCTGCCCACCTGCTGCATGCAATCCCACTGCCACCTCACAGCTGCTACCTGGACACCATTCTGCTGGCTGGACCCAGGCAGGTACATCGATGATGGGCTGCTGGACACCACCACCAGGGCCACCCTCACCCTGGAGGGCCTCTAGCCTGTTCCCCCAGGCCCACTGGGCCAGCTAGGACTGGTAGATTCATGTTGCCCAACACACCTGGAATGATGAACAGTGGCTGGATCATTCTGCATGACCTGGGCCACTTTCCTGGACCTCTTGGAGCAGTTTCTCCTGCACCCATAATGGCAGAACACTGCCATGGGGCTGCTCCTCCCCATGGACACACAGCTGGCCCTCACCCTGCTCAAGATGGCCATGCCTACCAACCTCTACTATGTGGGCTGTCTCACTTGGGTGGGCAAGGCCACTGCCGGGGTGACCATCCTGGAAGCGTGTGGCATCCTTCAGGACATGCACACAGAGGTCTGGCTGCACAGCCCCTTGGTGGTGGTGGTGGGGTTCTGTGCCATGGGCTTCCCCTAGTGCATCAGAGCCCTGGATGAGACCCACATCCCCATCACCTGCCCAGCCTCTGTGTGGGTCGGGAGCAGTCCGAGGCCCTTTTTTTGCGTGGTGGGCTGTGGCCAGCAGCCCGGACACGCCGGGTCGGGGAAGGCAGGTGGCACGCTAGAATTAGGCACAGACGCTTAATGGTTGTTTAAGATTGTTTACTTACACCATAGATGGTCGCGGTGCAGGCTGGAAAACTTCCAGGAATAGTTCGCTTAAGTCCCAGTTTAAGGACTCGGACAGAGCTCTGGATTCACTCACACAAAGTTTGCTAGGCTCCGTGGAACTTGTGTGCGCAGGGAAAGTGTACGTCGAGGATTTCGCTTGGCGACGGAGAGAGGCTAGAGGCTGATCAGACCCCTATTGCCTTCTTGATATTCACGCTGGGTCCAATAGACTCTGCAGCACTTAGAGATCTTCACGAGACGTGAAGTCTCCTCCTCCTGATGTTCGTGGAGTCCTCCAACTTGGGCGGAAACCACTCAAGCCTCTTATACGGCTAGCAAGCCAATCGCTAGCCGCCACGTAGGAATAATTTAGAACTGACCAATAGTGGGGCACGAATTTGGATACAAATGGTGGGAACTCCTTGCAACGTGCATCTCCTTTCTGCAGCTCAGAAATGCACCCTGCAAAGAAAGCTACAAATGGCAGGAAAATAATTGTAGCAGTGCCGAAGCACACACAAACAAAAAATCACACCCTTGGGTTGTGACACCCTCCTCATTGGGGATTCCACCTACCTACTCCTGCCCTGGCTCATGAAGATCTACACCAGCCATCTGGACCCCCACATGCCCCACTTTAACTGGTGCCTCAGCCAGACTCATGTCTTGGTGGAGTGCACCTTCAGCCACCTCAAAGGATGCTGGTGCACCCTTATTTCCCACCTCAAGTTTACCAAAAACAACATCCCCTGGGTCACTGTTGCAGCCTGCGTGCTGCATAACATCTGTGAGGCTAGAGGGGAGTTGTTTCATAAGGCTTGGGCAGAGGAGACATGATGGATGGAGGACACCTGACAGTGGAAGCACAACCTGTGGTGACAACAACAGCAGTGCCTCCCCTGGGTCCCTGGGCAAGTCGCACACCCACCAGGGGGACCAGAGCACTGGGTGTGAGAGGCACTGGCTGGCCACCTCCTCATGCACTCTGTGCTGTAGCCCACATGGACAGCCACCCATGGGCCCCAACCCCACCACTCAGCCCCAGCACCATGCTCAGTGCAGACACACATCTCAGAGGAACAAAAGGTTTTGTTTCCCTTACATCAGAGACCCCCTCTACCCTCCCTTCCCAATGACAGAACCCCTCCACCACCCACTCCACCCACACACAACAAAACACTCTCCCACCCATGAAAAGTATTTACAAGTGAAGTGCTGTGGTGCATGCCTTACCAGCATGGGCAGCTGTAGGGTAGGGCACCTAGCGGGCAGAGCCGAGGGATAGGTAGCCAGCACCTAGGCCTTTGTCATTCCCTTGTGGGTGTGCATGCCATGGCAAGCCCCTCAGGTGAGGGGCTTGCCCAGGGGCAACAGTGCCCAGGAGGCCCCCTGGCACAGTCAATTCCCCCTCCTTGGAGCCAGTGTCCAGGGCCAGCAAGGCTGTCATGCAGTCCTGGCCCCACTGGAGGCAAATCCAGCTCTATGCCTGTTTGGAGCCAGGGTAACTGGCAAGCCTAGGCCCAGGTGGGCAGAGGGAGGGAGATGTGGGGGGATCCAGGGCAGGGGCTGGGACAGAGACTTCTGACTGCTGGAAGAAGTGCTGGGCCTTCACCCAGGCCCATGGCACGGCCTGCTGGTGGGAGGAGGGTGGCTGCAAGGGGAAAGGTGGGGCTAGGGTCAGGGGCCAGGCAGTGAGTGGCACAAAGGTGACTGCCAGGGCCAGGATGGTGTCCAGCACCTAGTGGTCATCTTCTGTGGCTTGCACTGCCCTGGTCATGACTGCACTCTGTTCCCACAGGGCCTCCACGTGCTCACACTCCAGGGGTCTCAATCTGCCTGGTCCCACATGTCCTCACGGGCCACATCCTTTGGCTGCCACCTGTCCTGATGGGCTACATACTCTGCACACCAGGCCCATGCATTTTCAAGACAGTTCTCTGAGAGGGTTACCAGCTGGTCTGTAGGGCCTGCAGAGCCATGAGAAAGAAGCTGTTTGTGAGAGCTTGCAGCATTATTAGATGATCTGTTCTAGGGGCTGTGCAGTGCCAAGACTCAGATCAGGGATTAGGCATGCACAAAAACCCAGGGACCATGGTAAATATGCCAGGAAGACCTGGGCTCAGAGGGCCACCCGCCGAGTCCCTCATCCCTGCTTGCTCTCCTGAGGCCAGCAAACCATTGGGCGCTGGCTGTGGCCAGACTGCCTCCCCTGCTCCCTTCCCAGGATGGGACAAGCCAGGCTTCTGGAAGCACCTGCTGCTGAGGCTCCAGACCCTGTTTCCCCCCGTTCTCCTTGTGTAAGCCTACCAGTCTCCTGTACTGCCTCCCATCCCACAGTGCCCAGGCTTGGGGACCATAGGGCTCCCAGATGACTAGGATGAGATGAGGAGCTGCCTGCATCCTCACCCTCACCACAGGGGGTTTCAGTGGGGAGCTGTCTAGAGCTTGCCTCTTCTGCGTATGTAGAAAGCACTGTGCGAGGAGCCATTTGCATTGAAGAAGGGTGTCTGAGCCACTACACCCTGCTGCTTCTGACTGCGATGGTGCCCAGGTGAACCTGCACACCAGGCACTGGACCCTGAGCTTTGACAGTGCAGGGGTAAAATCAAGGCTTCCCCACAACCTCTGCCACTGCCTGGAGGGCTACCAGTGACTACAATGGTACTATGCTACCACTGCTACCATAGACTACATGTCTATGCCCCCCCCACAGCCAAGGAGCACATCGCTGCCAGCATTGACACATTCCTTGGTATGTGAAGGGCCCTTGCCCACCTAGCTGCAGGGGCACTGGCTACTCAATAACATTTTACACTTTCTCCCACCTCCCTCAGTACTGTGGTTGAGGAATCTGGAAGCAGGGGAGTTTGGTCTGGCTGGGCAAGGAGGGTGGGGAAGGGTAGGGGCCAGAGCAGGGGCCAGGGCTGGGGGCAGGGGAAGAGGCCGGGGCAAGGAGGAACCTCACCCCAGTGCAGGGCTTATCATGTGGCCAGGGCTGGCACATCTTGTAGCTTCAGTTGGTCCCGGCTGGTGGTGATGGTGTGTGGCTTTGAGTGGACTCATTGGACAGCGGGGCACGGCCTGTGGGTGCCCAGCCAGGGCCCCCCCACAAGGGAAGAGTTGGCACTGCTGGCATTTGGCAATGACATGAATGTCTGCACATTGTGGCTGGGGCTGAGGTTGCAGAACTGTTGGGACAGGCACTGGCTCAGGCTCCTGAGCTGCTGGTGGAGGCTGTGTGTGAGGAGCTTGGTGGGATAGGCTACTGGCACCTTAAGGGGCCCTCTCCTGGTGACATGTCTTAGGCATGGTCTTGCAGGTACTCCCCAATAGACAGTTATGGTCAGAGATAGAAAAACACTGTGCCCACAAGGGCTTTACCTTTATGTGGCACTGCCATGCTGATCAGTTCTGCCCATGCTCTAACATCTAACCTCATAGCTCCTCCTACACATGGGCATTGGAGTACCTGCCCTACATGAACTGTTGCTGCACCTCTGCCTTTCCCCACTGTGCCACAAGGTGCCAGTGTCCTCCATGGACCAGTTGGGGTCTTGGGTGTTGGGGTTTGGTGCGGGTGACAATGAGATGAGGCCATCAGGGCTCCCGTGCTGGCTCTCTGGGAGTCTGTACAGTTGTTCCTGTACTGCCAGGCCTGGACAGCTGCCTACAGTATGCAGTGCAGAGGCACAGCATGGGACTGGCAGCTGTGTGCTGAGGCAATGCCCCACAGCACCTGCAGGCTCTGGGCAGGCTGTTGGGGGTGGGCTGTGGGCAGCTGGATTTGGCCCCAGTGGCCAGGAGTTGCCTGCTGTTGGGCCTGGGGGCCAAAAGGCCCGGAAGAAGCCTGGAGCAGCTTGCAGGCCTGGATGGCACTGGCCAGGCAGCCTTGCAGCACCATGGTGCTAGGAAGTGACACTGGAGTGCAGGGAGGCTGCTGCAGCTGGCCTTCAGCCTTCCCAGAGGGACTCAGTGGCCTGGAGTGGCCTCAGGCTGCCTGTTTGTGCCCCAGGGCTGTGAGTGTCCACAGGCTTTTAAGAGCCTGAGGCTGGGGCTGCAGTAGAGGCAGGCCAGCCCTGGGCCAGGAGAGGCTCCCAGCCCCAGATCTCTGGGGCTTGCCTCAGGTTAGCTGTGCTGTGGTGGGGCTGACTGGGAGGAATTTTGCTCCTGGTTGGCATCTACATGTTCATTAATGTGCAGTAATTACTCATGAGTAAATTTGCATTTGCAGGTAGCAAATTTACTTGTGAGTAGTGTCATCTACTGTTCAGTAAGCGTGCACACATGTAGATGCACTTACTGCACATAAAATGTGCTAGTACACAGTAAAGTGTCTCACTTAGACACACTCACTGACCTCTAAGCCTTTTCTTAAGGTCTATGGGTTTCACTGGGATGTAAATACATGTGCAACACTAATGTGATGGGCTACCTGGCAGTGACCTAGCCCAGGGGTTTTGAAAGGGCAAAAGATGATTGGAGGACTTGGGATTCCCTTTCCTCACTGATCTGGTAGTGATTTGGCCCAGGGATTTTGAAGGGGTAAAAGATGATTGGAGGACTTGGGATTCCCTTTCCTCATCAATCAGGCCCAGTGATTCACCCCTCATGTCCCCTAATTGGCCCCTTGGGATACGTGGGGCAGCACGGCTGACTCAAGAGAAGACCAGTGAGGGGCTCTGAGGAAGGAGCTTTGAAGAGCTGGCAAGAGCTGAGCCAGCGGGGTGGGAGCAGTTGCCCCAGAAGAGCCTGAAGGAGCAGGACCTGCAGGCAGCAGTGGGACCCTCAGCAGCGCGGTGTGTGGCCAGCAAGAAAGGCATCCTGCCGGGCTCCAGGATCCCCTACAAGAGGCTCTGGCCAGCAGGAGGATCTGAACAGCGACCTGAGGGGTCCCAGCTTGGCTTCCAGCTCCTCCAATCAGAGGCCAGGCAGCTTAATGTGAGGCCAGGGCTCCAGGAAGGTCAAGACCCCTAGTAGCTTAGAGCAATACCAGCACTGGTGCCTGTGTGGTAGTGTTCTTGCCTATAATGTGGGAGATTTGAGTTCAAGTCCCAGATTTGGGGTGAATGAGTTAACAAGGACAAATTCTTCTTGCAGTAGACAGGAGCCATTGTGCTTTTCCCCCTTCAGTGACCCAGGCCCTATATTTCTTTGTCCTTTGACATTTTGTATGTTGTGCCTTTTTATATTTCCCCAACCAGTATTGTTTGCTCTGCTGTTTGTGTTTTGTGTTTTATATTTTGTTAACCCTGTCTTTTGCCAATGATTGTAAGTATCTAACCTTTGTTGAATCCTGCCCCTTGGGGCGTTGTGGTGTCCACTATACCCACCTGATTTTGCCTGTTATGTTCCCTCATTAAAAGGTATATGATTAAGTCCCCAGTGGTGGTCTGGCTCTGCTCTATTGGGGGAGGAGAATCCCTACACCTCCCACAGCGCTTGTGCACCTGCTCTGATCCCTTCAATTGGAGAGGGGGTACCTTTTGGAGTACCGCCTGGGTTACACTAAGTACATGTTTAAGTTCCCTTCCTTAGAGGAATGTCTTCTTGAATTGATGTATGAATTTAAAAGAAACCTCAGCCCCACACATGACAGTTTTAAAAGGTTATTAGTCTGTGAAAAAGGGAGCTTCTTATGTCAGAATTAGGAAGCACTGTTGGTGAAAGCTGAAAAAAGGAATCACTTCACACAACTATTGAAATGCAGCCACCTGTGTTGAGTAATGTGCCAACTCTTTAGTATAGCAGTGAACAATCATAAAAGCAGGGAGTGAAGCATTATGCCAAAATCCAAAGGGATCATTTTCCATTGTTGTTCTTGAACAGCATGACATTTTTTTGGAAAGCAGCATTGGTATGAAGCTATATTTCAAAAAGATTTTAGATTTGGAATGTCTGGGAAAGGGATCACAGCATCAGCTAATCAATAACCCACTGTCATAGACTAGTTACTCTACTTAGACCCAAAAGACAAAGTGCAGAGACAACAATATCTCATTGAGTTTTTCTGGTAGGCAGAACAGATGCTGTTAAATGTCTACCTAAAGGAACTCTTCAAACAGAAGAGACACTTTTATTTATTGCTTTCTATTTTAATATTAGCTGTTTTAATGAAGCAAAAATCAGCATTCTTTCAACAGTTGGAAATGTTTGTAATACAACATAATTTCCTTTTCTCTTTCTTCAGTATTATGGAAACAAACATTTTCCTTCTATAGAAAAAACTGAAGTGAGTAAATTTTAACCAAACCTAATCTCTTCATTTGAAGTTTTCACCTGCTCAAATAATCACAAATCTGCATATACAAAATAGCTCAAAAGCACAAAATACACTTTCAATGAAAATACTTAGAAGTAACATTTTTAGAGTTCTGTTATTAAGAATGCATTAGCTACTGTTTTTTATCAAGCCAACTTTCCAAGTTCTTTATATATACACTTTGACCTGAAGGTGGCAACATTGAATAATATTGTGCAAAAAAACTTTCCCCATACAGATGCCTTTAATTAAAGTTTTATATTTTTAAATGAATATCCTTTCCACCCTTATTTATTTACAATGTGTATAGAAGAAAATGGGATAGGGGCATTATATGTTTATTTCAAATAACCTTGAGCACATGTTATGCAAAAAAAAAATGCAAATTAAAATGAAAGCAAACACACATTAAAGGTTTACATAAGTCAAACCCCCTAGCCCTTCAATTTAAAAGTTATTTTTAAAACAATATGCTGTGTATTTTCCATAGAATTTACATTGATAAATGTACTTAATTCCAAAGCCTAATCAATGCTGCTCCTTTTGAATTGAAACTTGCTTTTATGACAAGTTATTTCATCTGTAAATGTGGTGTTTTAGAACATGATGCATTAAACAAGTAATAGGACCTGGCATTCTTTGTTTGTGCTAGATACTGGCAAAAAGTGGCTATATTGCAGAGCAACAAGTGAAGTTCTGTGTTTTCAGCACATCTAGGAAGGTCTAATAATCAGCACATGTAGGTAGCATAGTCTAGGGCAGCAGTTCCCAATCTGTAGTATGAGTACCACCAGTACTATGTAGACAACCTGTCAGTGGTATGCGTTAGCAGATTTATTATAATTACTTTATACAATAAAAATTTGCTGGTGGTACTTAAGGTTGTATCATTTTAAACTGGTGGTGCACAATCTGTCAGAGTTTGGGAACCACTGGTCTAGGGATTCCTATGGAGGCCACAAAGACAACATGGGTTTAATTTTATTCATAAATCCTTTTAAAAAAAATTGTTTATTCCTTTCAAGAAAATTAAACAAAGTAGTGCAGATCAGCCTTTGTTAGAGAAATTGAAAAGCGGATACACAGATAGATGGAAACTCCCCTTAAATAGAGTTCTCTCTCTTTTTTTATTCAGTGTCTCCTGCAGTATTGAAAGGTATGTTCCCCCATCATTTATGTAAAATCAGCGGTGTCAGGATATGACATTGTTTCCTGCCCTTTTGAGTGTATATATAGGAAATATCAAATGGGGGATATCAAAATCAGATTTAGCTTTATACAAAAATAGTACAGATACACCTTTAATCCTTTGAGCAGTTTTGGCCTTTCTTGCTAGAAAAGGGATATCACTAGAGAACTAGAGCAGCAAAAATGTCTACAAGGTTTAGAAGATAGGAGTTACTGTATTGAGAGGTTAAAAAAATGAATTTAGCCTGTCTAGAGAAGAGATGACATGATAACAGCCTGCAAATGCTTATGAAGAATTAATAAAAGAAACAGGGGGAGGCTGGTGTAGGAGGATTCCTGGCAGTAAAGAGAATACAAGTAGAAGTAGTAGTAATGGCATAAAATAACTGAAGGGGAAAATGTAAATTAAATACTACAAAATGTGAGATCAGGCAGGAAATCTGTCAAAGGGGGTCACAGATGTTACATCATTGACAGTAATCAAGGCAAAACTAGTTCTCTGAGGATCACTCCAACCCTCATTGGGCACATCTACATGTGCATTAATGCACTTTTCCTAATGCACATTAAATTTAGTACCTCCAATATGAGGTACTAAAATGCATATTAGGCTGTGCTACTGCAAAGTAGCGGGAGTGCATGCTCTTTAGGTAGCACTTAATGCGCAGTAGCCTCTTCTACTGTACACATTATTATTAGCACAGTTTTGTATGTGCCAGTTTAATGTGCAGTAGAATAGGCTACTGCACATTAAAGTGCATGTGTAGATGTTCCCATTATCTCCTGGACTGAATCACAGAGTTTAAGTCTTCTTGGCCCTTTAACATATATTGATAATATCACTCTTCTATAGAAGTAATTTGAGGAAGTGTGGTTTCTCTTAGCACACTGATGTGCCATTTCAGAAAGCAGGGAATTTTCCCACTGATTGATCCTACTGAAATCCCACTGATTCAAAAATGACACCTAGCACTGCTGAGCCATCTGTACAACATCTTTGAGTTCCACACTAACTCTGGGTCCTAAGCTGTCTACACCACAACATAGGATTCTTTTGCCCTGCAGCACCAGGAGTCTCATGAATGACAGTCCTTGTTGTGTCAGTGGAAATATTTATGTAAATAAAGCAGAAGCAAGAAGCAGAAAAGAATTAGGAGGATACATTGGGCATGCACATATGTGCACACATACAATGAAAAAAATCATAGTTCATGAACTGTTTACTTATCACAGCAATTTAGATTAAATCATTTCTGCAATCGGGTTAGAATTTTACTGTAGGCAGAACCTTGACTGGGCATAATTACTCTAGGCACTGAGTAAGGACAGAGATTTAAGGACTTGAGTCTTTTGTTCTATTTCCAGCCCTAACTACTCACTTGCTTAAGGGAGGGAGTAAGCAGGTTAATGCTGCATTGACTGCTAACACTTCTTGACTAGAAGTCTCATTAGCCCTCTCAGAGCTTCAATTTAAAACCTTGCAAATGTGCATAGTAGGAGTCAAAATCTAAGCTTAAAGATTAGCAAAAATTCATACCATTTGCAAAGTTTCAAATGCCTTTTTTTTGGTGTGTGGGATAAGGAGAGGGAAGGTCTAGACCTTTTTTTTCAAATATTAAACATGCTTTATGATTTTTGTATGCAGGTAGTCATTAAACTAGACTTACTATGCTTGACATTTCTGTTAAATCTTTGTATTCACTGAATGTGTAGTGTAGCATGAGTCTTTCACAAGAAAGCACAGGTATCAAAAGGTGATTATATCCAGAGAGATTATACTGGTGATTAAATATCTTACAGAGAAGCAGCAAAGGTGCAAAACATGCCATAATGCTAGAAGCTTGTACAGCAGGAAGGCAAAGTGAACACAACCTTCTACCCTATTAGTTTAGGTCAGTCATCACTTCTAAAAAAATACAGTGATAAAAGTAAGAAAAAAGAGCTCCCATACAATGTGATACCAGACCATTCAAACAGACAGACACAATATCCAGCTCTCCAAAACAGCTGCGTATATAATTTACATCTACTACCTTGCAATACTAATGGTTTTCAGAAATTAGCTGCAGCAATAAACAAAATGTAGGAGTAAGCTCCATGTAGGTTTCTTACAACAATATAAGTAATAAGTAGTTAAATAGTTTAAACACAGAACTGAAAATAATATATGCTAAATATATACATAAATCTAAACCACTGAGTCTTACCAGAAGCCTCACCCCCTCTCACTCCTGGTCCCACCCTCAGGTTTTCATTCCACTGTTAAAGTCGTTGGTCTTTCTTGACCAGGTGGAAATTCATTTCACAGACTTGGGCCTGCAGATCAGAGACATGAGATACCATCCGCAGCTACACAAAGTGCATGTTTAGGACATTGAAGAAGTGATGCAAAATTCACTCTTTGTCCCCTTTATGCTTTACCTTCTACTGGCATCTGTATAATACTTCATTAGTTCCTGTGTACTCTAGAGTAAGCATTGGATTTATAATTTATAACTTCCTCATTCTGCCCATGAGGAATCAGGAGAATACATTGTGTTCCACCTCTAACCCTTCTTGTTCCTCTCCTGCCCTGAGATGGTCCTAACAGATGCCCTGTGGACTAGGAAGTGCTCATCTGAAACTAGCTGTGCCAAATTGTACCTCAGTCAATTCCATTGTGCTGACTAGTCTTGGAAACAAGCATTAATGCCACACTGCACCACTCTTAACAACGCAAAGGAACAGATCTGACCCATCAGTTTTACCTAAACCACCCTATAAGATTGTAATGGATGCAGGGGCTCTCAAACTGTGGGTTGCGACCCTCTTAAAAGGGGGCCACAAACTTTCAGGGGGTACATGTGGTGGCGTGGGGAAGTGATGTGCAGCGGTGGAGTGGAGTGGAGTGGTGGATGACAGCGGTAGCTGCCATGTGCGAGCTCCCCGTCCCATGCCACTGCCATCCAGCACTCAGGATCATGGTATCGCAAAGTTTGAGAACCCCTGGTTACCAACTGTTATCCAAGATATTATGAGTCATTTTCAAAAGTGGACTTTAATAAAATGATTCCTCTTTGTATGTCCCTCTTTATTCTTCACTAGAATTGTTCTATTTTGGTTACCAAAAGGAACGGCTTTTCTGAAGAAGATTCAAATCCTCAGCCCAAGATAAAAGAGCAGATTGGTAAATTTACATTTAACAAATTAGCCCAGGAGTTCTCACAAGTACCAAAATGAACTGTAGGTTAATAAGCAAGATTTGCTGGGTTCAATACTGGCTGAAGCCAGTGCATGTTGATATACGATCCTCCTATGTTAATGGAAACACAGGGAAGGGAGGGGAGCAGAGCTTGTGGCTAAAGAAGCAGATGTGCACAGATTCAGCATAGGTCTTCTACCTGATTTGTGGGTAAACATCCTGTGATGTAACTTAAAGCTGTGTTCCTCTAAAAGAAATGCTCACTTTCCCTTTCCCAGGGGGCCTGGCTTATTGAAAGAGATGCACATTCGGCCACATATCTGCAATCTTTAGATTCTTTAAAATCCAACACAAAATGTAATGGCTACTACGTAGTAATGGAATGTTCTCAAAGAACAAGTCTCAGCCTTGAGGAACCACTTTGCCTTTGATGAACTAAAAGGTTATTTGTTTTATCTGAAATAAAGCCAGAAAACCCAATTCCCCTAAGCATTTTCATGTTCAGCTTCTGTTTTGTCTAGCAAAACAGCAACAATGTCTGCATTTTCCAGTTACCATTCTCCAAAAGCGCTGGATGTGGGAGTTAAAAAAAAAAAAAAAAGAGATTCAGGTTGAAAGAGCCTTTAATAAATGCACAAATGTCATGGCAGAAGAAGTGTGCTGCTCTGTAGGATTCAGTTGCCAAATTTTAATGTGAATTAATGAAAGATAATTTGGGTATTAATGCATACTACAGCTCTGTGACCCTCCAGTGCCCAGGGGGCTATATGAAAACACTTATACCTCTTAGAGGATAGATATCTAAGGAATATAACAAACCTGAGAAAAAATAGTAATAGATAAATATCCTTCTACATGACTGTAGTACTGTAATAATACTCCAAGACACAGGTTCAACAACCAGGATTTATATTAAGTTTATTTAATTTGACTCCTACCAATAATCTCGTATTGATAGAATATCAGGGAAAAGCTTTAAGGATGATTAGTAAAATAATCCGTTCATGCTGGGAGTTGTATTTCTCCACTTAAATGTCCTTTGCTAGCAATGAAAATGCAGACAAAACTGACAGAGAAAGAAGATATCAATGGAGCTTTGAGTCTGAGTGCTTTCTGGAGTCAGTTTAAATTATTAGCTAACAGCTATTACACATACTTCTCTATTTCAGTGAAAATATATGATGTATATTATATCAGTATCATTCGTTAATGAAGTTTCATTAACACAGACAGCATCCTATTAATTGAACCTGCATATTTATTTTTTCTGGGGAGAAATGATCTGAAAGTTAGTGCTCAGATCTGTCCTTCATATCCAGCTTAAGATAGCTACATTTTGAAACATATAAAGGAATTCCATGGGCACTGTTTAAGTCTTGTGAGGGACATAAAGTCTTTCATAATATTTAATAAAGCTGAATTTTCCTTCAACCCTCTCTAGCATGACAAATAAAGGAGATTTTCTTTGTTAAAATGACTACTACCAGTTGTGTCTCTCATTTAGAAGACAAATATATGGATTAGGGGTGCACCAATAAAGACTTTTGGGCCAATAGTGATGGTCAATTATTAACAAGCCATGTTGGCCAATACTGATCTGATTACCAATATGCATCCTGGCAGCTTGGAGAGCTGCATCCAGCTGGTAAGTTTGTGGGGAAAAAGGAGCAGAGGAAGGGAAGGGACGTGGCAGGGGGTGTAGATTGAGGCCCCTGTGGTGAGGGAGGGAGTGCGGCTTGGGGCTGGGGCAGGTGCTGCCCAGCTGAGGTGGGGCAGGGCACAGGACAGAGCTGTGAGCAGCTCTTCCAGGGGCATGGGGAGGGAGGGTGGCTCCAACTGCTGGCACACCCTGGGTGAGGCACAGAGGGGCAGGCTGCCCTCAGATCTATGTGTTAGGAAAGGGTGGGCTGCTGCTGTGGGCTGGGGCCAGGAGTGGTGGCAGGCTCTTCCTGATGGGGGGCTGGGTAAGGGCTGCGTGGAGGGTGGACAGTGATGGCACTGGGAGTGGGGGCTAAGGGGTAGGCTGTGGCCAACCCAGAGTTTGCAATAGCCCCCCCGTCCCCACAATGCACCTTCCCTGTGCCACCACTGTCTGCCCTGCACGCAAACCCATCCCAGCCCCCCTGCCTGGAAGAGCTTGGTGCTGCTCCCGGCTCCAGCCTGCAGCAGCTGTCCACCCTTGCTCCATCATGGATCCAGGGGCACATGCCCTCTGTGTCTCCCCCAGGGCGTGCCACTGGTGGGAGCAGCTACCCCGCAGAGGAACCCCAAAAGCATGGCTCCATCCCGCACCCCCACCCATGGGCAACTGGTGCCTCCTGACTCTGGGGGGAACCAGCAGCTGATCACTGACTGGGGGGGTTCCCAATTGGCAACCGGGGGGGGGGGTCCCCCACCCCGGAAGTGCTGGCAACAAAACCAGAAGTGCCAGCGGCAAAAATGGAAGTGCTGCTGGCTCTTCTCAGGGAGGGCACATGCTCTCCTGTCCCTGTCCTACACATTGCCTATGCCTCCACCCCAGTCTGCCCCTGCCCCTGCCCCAGCCCCACTCCCTCCCTTACCATGGCAGTCTCGATCTTCCCCGCCATGCCCCTTCCCTCCACAGACTTACCAGCCAGGCACTGCTCTCCAAGCTGCAGGACTGCATGCATACACAGCATTCAACAGTGACATTATTGGCCACATCAGCCAAAAAAGGCTGATTGCTGATAATGTCAATTTTGCTATTATCGGCACCGGTACAATATAAGTTGATATATCAGTGCACCTGTAATATGGATAAGCTTTGAACACAATTGTGGTAGTCAGACTTGTAAACATAAATTTTTGACCTATCTTTATTGTATAAAAATGCGCCCTCCTTACATAGTACAGCAGACAGATTTTTTAATGGAAGTTATGGACCTAGGTTTGCCCTTGTATATTCCACTATAAACCCCATATTCATTCATGGTGTTCCTCTAGTTCAGGGTTTCCCAACTTCTGGGAGGCAGAGGGCTGCACATCCCGTGGGCTAACAAATTCCAACCCACACAATATGGGAATATTCCTCCTGTGTCATCCCTTCTGGACAGGCAGCCCACTGCCCCCCTCACCACATACAGTCCAGCTGCAGTCTTAGTCATATGTACAGCCTTGTTCCACTCCCAGGCATATGTGCAGTCATCTTCTCTACCTCACTGGATGCATCTACATAAGGTGCTTCATTGCACAGTAGACTAATATACTGTGCATTAAAATGTCATCATGTAACCGTGTGCAGCATCACCAGCTACTGCACAGTAAATTAGTCTACTGTAAAGTTAGCATGTACATGTAAATCCAGGTACTAGATTAAGTGCACAGGAGTTACTGCTGCACAGTAGCACTTGTGTAGATGCTCTCAGTCAACAACACCAGCAGGGGCCCCAGCCCTTGTGCTACTCAGCTCCCAGCACTACCCAGAAGCTGGGAGTCAATCAGCTCTGGGACAGGGTTGCTCTCTGCCCACCCTTGTCCCAGTGCTGTGCAGCTCCCAGCTCCCCACTGGAGCTGGGAGATAAGCAGCACTGGGACTGGAGAGCTCTCTGGTTTCCCATTGAGCCAGGGGCTGGCCTGGAGTTGTCCCACTCATGGAGCAGCTGGCAGGGAGCCCTCAAATGGGCAGGGAGTTTAATGTGTGGTAAGCTGTCTGCACATTAATTGCATGTGTAGATGTGCACACTATGTACAGCCTGCTCCCCCTGGCTCTGTTCCCAGGTACACATACAGCCTACTCCCTTCAGTTCCACTCCCAGGTGTGTGTGAAGTCCAGGCAGCCTGGGTCTGCTGCCAGCCTTGCATGCAGCCTGGCTTGTCTTCCTTGCCCTGACAGCTGTGCACAGAGCGTGGGCAGCACAGATCCTTCCATGGCACCCCTCCCACTGTGTCTTCCCGCTCAGGTATATACTCCCCTTCTCCAATTGAAGAGGATTGTTACCTGGCAGGTGTGCTGTGGGGGAATTGCAGACCGCTCAGTTTCCCTCTGTCCCTATAGAACCAGGCCAGGACAGTCAGGGGACTTAACTATATACGCATTTATTTACATTAATTTATCACAAGGAAAAGAAACATGGATATAAACATATGGACTATACACACTGTGCACTGTCTCTGGCCGCATGCCATAGCTTGCAGAACCGAGCCACCTCACGCAGCTCCCAGGGTCTGGACACCATGTGCCATGCTGCACACCGAGAGCCTAGCTGGTGGAGCCATCCACCATTCCCTGTTGATGGAAGTCTTCAGGGGCACTTCTGGGCTACTGCTTCACCCTGCTGAGCAGCTCTCCTTAGCTCTTCTAAGCCCCGCTCTTCTCTCTTCCCTGTCCTGGATGTGGTCCCTCATGCTGGACACACAGGTCCTCTTGTATGCTCCAGGGCTTCATCCCTGAAGTCTTCCAGACCTGTGTTGCAGTCTTCAATCAATCAGTCAATCAGTGTTGCAGTCTTCAATCCAACAAACAGATGTTTGTCAGTGCCAGCTTTCTCCCTGCCCTAGAATCTCCTGATCATATTATTTCTGTGAAGCAGTTGGACATTAGCTCAACATGTGTTGGCTATTAATTCTGGAGATACTCTTTGCTGGCAAAGTCTCAACTTTGCTATGCTTTGATGACACTTAGCTTGTGTTTTACTGCTTGAATGCTAGTGTTTTAAATTCAGTTCACACTTGCTAAGTGTCATGTGGGACACAGCTCTGAGAGAGTCTGTTAACTGTGGTGTTGGTTAATACCTAATAGATAAGGTTTTCCTGACAGTTGGGTATTGTTCCCCTTTGTCTTTTGAAGTGTACTATGGCTTGTGAATAAGGAAGTTTGTTCACTTTGGAACACCCAGTTAATTTTTTTTCCAGGTTTCTGGGTGGGGCGTTATCAAAATAGAAGGTTTGTGTAAATCTGATCTGAGCTTTTGTTACTGCTGTTCAATGCCTGGCAAAATCATGGTATGAAGTTCAGGAGCTTCCTCACCAGCACTGAACCTTTTGATGACACGCCCAAGGACATACAATTACAGATGTGGAATGAGAGGCAGAAGAAAAAGGTTATTTCAGCAGCCAAGTCCTTAATACCAGGGGCTGATGAACCTTGGCAAATGTGGCAATGTCTCAACTACCTACACACTGGAGTTGGATGCTCCAAAGAACTAATGAAGTGGGGTTACCATTGGTTCAACCACCTATAACTGTGGCACAGAGCCTCAGACTATGCAACACCTGCTGCAGTGCCTGCTGCTTGAAGGCACCTGTACAATAAAAGATCTTGCAAAGTACAATAAATTAGCACAAGCATGTGTAACAAAGTGGTCAAATGTGAGAAGAAGAATGCCTTGCAGAAAGGTTACAACTGTAGTTTAACAGAGCACATACTTCAATTAAATTAGGCACCCAAACCCTCCTTCCTAAGCTCTTCTTGTGGGTTTGTCCATCCAAAGGCAGCCTTGGGCTACATGGACTGTCAAAACAATTCTTTCCACTCCTGAAAAAAAAGAAACAAAAATTGTTTTGCCTATTAAAAATATGTCTTGGATTTTCCTCAAAAAGAAACTTTACAGGTGGAAAACTGCAGTTTTCTCTAACTCGTATATTCACCTTGAATGACTCCATAAAATACAAGACATTGGTAAATTGGACCCTTTTTGCTTCCAGAAGGCAGAAAAAGGAGAGAAAAAGAAGAACAGAAGACTGGGACCTGATTATGAATCTTATTGACAACTTTTTTACCATAGGATAACTTCATTTACTTAAATATGCTCTTGTGTATGGCAATTTGAGAAGACCACAAGTGATGTAAAAAAAAAACAGTCCCTGGTCCATCTGAGGATTCAAATACATTTTTTTTTTTAATTCAAAGAGATTGAAGGGTAGAGACAGCTACCTTTCTATCTTATACCTATACAGTATACCTGTCGAATCAGCCAAAGGACTGACAGCCATCTTTATAGAATACTTGTTCCCAAAGTTTTTAATAATAAGAAAGACAAACCCTTGTGTTGGATACAGTTTGGATAGAGATAATCCTGAAGCAGGGAGTTGGACTAGATGACCTTCTGATGTTTCTTCCAGGCCTACTTTTCTAGGATTCTGTACTAATAAAGAGGATTAAAATTGGTGGCTACACACACTACTACGACCTTTGTCAACTGTAGAGTCTGCAAGTTCTATAGCATGAACTTAACCTGCTTTACAGGCTGTTACTTTCAAGCAATAGCAATTAATGAAATACCCATTTCATCTTCACATAAAACTATGCTTCTAATAGTATTGTTTTAGATCAGATGATACTCCAAAATTCTGGGAACCTCATATTAAGGATCTCCATCCAAAACAATGTATTTCTTTATTTGATTTGAGAGTATTTCTCAGCACCTGAGAAAATGTTGTCATTAATCAAGATCCCACCTCTGGATATGACCCTTTTTTTTTGCATTTTTTCATATAAAGAGACTATGGCATTGAATTTTTTGAGAACATACTACTGGTACATCTCAGTAGCAAAACCATTTAAAATAAGATAGGCAGCTTTCCAGCTGGTAACCTAAAGCATTAAAAAACATAATTATATTAACTACACCTCATTTTTTTATTCACTGCTCAATTTTTTTTAATGCACACATAAAAAGAATCATGCTGTAATAGCTCATATCTTTAGCTCAGTACATGAACAGCTTTGAAAAACTCCTTATTGTAGAGTTTTCCTCTTTACCCATGTCTATTAAATTTTTAATCTTACCAGGGTGAGCTAGATGTGAAGGACAAACAAAAGCATTGCTGCAGTGAAAATGACTCGGAGGCATAGAATGAGTGAGACTTTTTTTTCTAATTGAGCTGAATCAGGCCATTCCCAGGAAAGAATCAATGACAGATGAATCACAGTCTTATTTGTTATAGTTCTAAGTTCATCTGAATTAGATTAATTATCACACAGTAAAATTAACTAAATAGTATGTATTCTTTTCCTTTTTAGTTTTTAAACATGTATAGTTCAGACATTCATTATGTTAGCTTTATAAAATTTATCTTGGTCACTTGCTTAAATGGTTTATGGTAAGTTTTTCACTATATTAGACTGAAAAGCAACTTTTTCTTATTTTCATCATTGATTATGAGAGAGGGCACAATTTTCTGCCTGGGCTGGTTAATCTTCAAGAGAAGTTTACAATTTTGCTGAAATATATCATGAAATTTAAAATATAGGATAAGGAGTGTTGGAAAAAATCACAAATAATGTGAGAGGATCTATTCAAAATGTGTTGTGTTACTTTGCATATTTTTGTAACACTGGATTAAAAGAGTCAAAATAATTTGATTGCATTCACAGAAGGCATAGATATGGCCATCACTGAAGTTATCTGATACTTAGCATGACCAAATCTGAATTCTTTCTGAGTTTATCTACACGTGCATTTGATATGAGATCAGTTTACTTGAAAGTAAACTACTTGTAAATAGCTGTTTCCAGGAAGGCATCTAAATGTGCAGGGACATGGCAGCAGATTTGCTGCTCTTAGCACCAAACTGCTGCCACTTCCTGTGGCCCTGCAATGAGCCCTTGCTGCCACCAGGGGGGAGCTTGAGGCTCCAGCTGCAGCTGCCAGAAGCCAGCAGCCGTCATGAAAAGCCAGCCCTGCTCTCTTTTCCCTGACCAGCCACTTCCCTGGCCTGCAGCAGCATGTACAGCACAGGAGCAGCATGTAGCAGCTCTCTCCTCACCATCTCTGCCTTTGCATGCCATGGCTGCTCCAGCCCCTGCCCCTAGTAGCAATAAACAGCACCCCAGAATCCTGCTGTTCACTGCATTGACCCTGCTGGTCCACCGTGCCAACTGCCAGTTGGCCCACAGCTGTTTGGGTCCTCCCAGCTCCTCCATGTGAAGTGACTGCCTGTTTGGCCACAGCACATCATCTCAAGGCCACCACCAGAGCACAACTGCTGTCTGGACCCCATCCAGCTGGCTGGATGATGGCAACGATGCCAATGATGGGCTGCTGGATGCCACCACTGAGGCTGCCCTCATCCTCCTAAGTCTCCAGCCCTGCTGCATTTGGGCTGACTGGGCCAGCCAGAACTGGTGGCTGCACATTGTCCAGCAGACTTAAGATAATGAGCAGTTGCTGGAGGCATTCCAGATGACCTGGGCCACCTTCTAGGATGTCATGAAGCAGCTCCAGCCACACCTGGAGAGGCAGGACACCAACATATGGTCGTCCCTCCCTGTGGACACCTGGCTGGCCTTCAGCTTGCTCAAGCTGGCCAAGCCTGCCAGCCTCCAGTATGTGGGCCATCTCTTTGGGCTGGAAAAGGCCACTAATGGGGGGGTTGTCCGGGAGGTGTGCGGTGCCCTCCAGGACATGCTGGGTCACACGGTGCTCTGTCTGCACAACTGCCTGGTAGTGGTGGCAGGATTCCATGCCTTGGGATTTCCTCAGTGCATTGGTGCTCTGGACAGGACCAACATCCCCACCACCTGCCCACCTCAAACTACCACCCCTACTATAGCCGGAGGGGCTTTCACTTGGTTCTACTCCAGGCCATTGTGGACCACCATAGCACCTTCATTAACAAGAGCGCTGACTGGGTGGGTAGTGTCCACAAAGCCCACATGTTCTGCATCTCTGCCCTACCAACCCTGGTGCAGAGTGGCTGCTTCATGCTGGGAGTGCTGGACCTGCAGCTGGGCACCATGGTGATCCCACCTCTCCTTATTGGGGATCCCACCTACCCAATCCTACACTGGCAAATTGGACCCCTCACCAGTCCCACTTCAACTGGTGCCTGGACCAGACCCATGCCTTAGTGGAGTGTACTTTTGGCTGCCTGCGGGGACACAAGTGCACCCTTAATGCCCTCCTTGAGTTCACCAAGCACAACATCCCCTGAGTCATAGTTGCAGCATGCACAGGGCCCTGGCTGTGGGCAGTGGTGAACCTGGGGCCAGACTATGGCTGCCAACAGTGGCTGCTCCTCTGAGTGCAGCTGCAGGGATTGCAGACCCATCAGATGTAAGTTGTTTGGGAGAGATGGCAAGATTCTCTGTACTATTGGCCATGTGCTGCCTGGCCTCAGATTGGGAGTTTGGTATGCATGGGTGCCCAGGGACCATGGTAAAACATCCAGGCAGGCCTGGGCCCAGGCAGCTGCTGGTTGCTGGCTGAGTCCCCTGTCCCTGCTCACTCCCCAGTGATTTGCTGCTGGTTTGCTCCCAGTTGGCATCTAAACTTGCATTACTGCCCAGTAACTAATTGCAAGTAAATTTGCTATTTGCATTTGTAGGTAGCAAATTTACTCGTGAGTAGCATCATTTACTGCACCTGTGAGTAGTGTAATTTACTGTGCATGTGTAGACGCTTGCTCTTACTGTGAAGTAAACTACACTACTGTGCAGAAAAAACATCTCATATAGACACACCCTCTGAGTTGGAGTTAAAATAAAGGCTGAATGATTAAAAATATTTGTATAGTCCACATTATCTAATATGATGAGCACCTTACAATTATTATTGGGTTTAGAGTCTCCTTGTGAGGAAAAGTTATTACCACTACTATTTTACAAATGAAACAGAATGTTTAAGGCCCAGAACACCAATCTCCCATGAAAATCAGTGAGAGTCACCTAAATAGGTGTTGGGCCTTAGGGGCACCTATACATGAGCAGAAAGGCTGCTCTAACAGGTTGTATTTACAGCAAATCAGAACAGGCTTGATTAATCAAGTCTTCTGGAGTGTGTTAATTATTGCACTCCAGGAGACTCCAATGTCTCATGTATCAGCATCCCTGCACTGGAAAATGGTGGTGGGGGTGCTTTACCTAAAGTGTATTCAACAAGCTTTAGTTAAAGTGCCCCCACTGCCATTTTTCAGCCCAGGGACACTGGTACATGAGTCATTCTAGGTGCTTTTATATTAAAGTATCCCCCACCTCCTGGAGAACCTGTGTAATCACTGTAGGTGCCTAAATACCTTTAAGGATCTAGACCACAGTGAGGGCATTGTTACACATTGCATTTTGATATGCTCAAATGTTGATCATGTTAATGCTACTTTGGAGCAGTCACACCTTAAGGCTAAACACCTTCTCTGATTGCCTCTACCCACATAGCTGTGACTTTCCACTATAGGGTTAGTGAGCAGGGGCAAGTCTAGGAACTACAGCTATGAGTTGATACTACAGATCTGGTGAGTCAGGAAAAGCTTCTATCCCTGCTTTAGGTGGGGGTGTGTGAGAGATGTGGGAAGGTAGGAACATGAAGCTGGGGGACAAAGAGTTAATGAGATGGGGTGGGTAATGAAATGGGAAGTGGAAAGAAAATGGGGGTGGCAGAAGGGTAGTAAAATGAAGTCAGCTACTGAAAGAAGAAAAAAGTAAAAAAAAATAATTTAAGAAGATATAAAAAAGGAAGTAAATTAAAGAAGACCTCATGTTTTAATAGATTTGAATTTGGGAGTGGGGATCAGGAGTTTTGGTGCTTCTCAGGGTGCTTGGGAGGTGGGAGTGGTGAGGGAAGGCATTTTTGGAAGAGGTACTGTCCCTAAAAGGAAGCTCTGACTCATAGAGACTTGATGTGGCTCTCTACTTTGTCCCTCCCCTGCCCATCCTAGCCCCCCTCCTGGACCCATCTATACCCTGAGACCTGGCTCATTGGCATGTGCTCTGCAGGCTGTTTGCACAGGTGGCAACCCTGGACCTTCAGGAGGGGGAGTTGGCTTGGTGCCAGAACCCTTCCCACCCCCCAGCAGTAGAATTTAGGAGATGGAAAGTTTGTCCACACAGAAGAGGATTGTGGAGGAGCAACATTGTATCCTGTGATGCAGAGGACTGCAACTTGGGTAGTTCATCAATGAGGAGCGGCCACACATTAATGGAACATGAGCTGAGTAAGATGGGTCAGAGATAAAACTGCCCTGGAGTAGCATAAATTTAAGCTGCTTAAAGTGCGCTGGAAACTAGTTTCAGGTGTTAATGTGTGGACAGTCCAGCAGTTAAGAACTCTAGGAACAGCTTAAAATGAATGTGCAACAAGGCCCTGACTTGTGCATAGACACAGGGAATGTGGTGACAGCACTGGGAATTAAACTTGGATTCACTGAGCCCTAGTTCATTGTCTTTGATATAAGAACACCAAAACCCCATGTCTTCCCAATGAGGCATAGCATTTCTTTAGGCAAAGTTTATAAAGAGGCCTTCCAGTGTTTTTAAAGTGGCTGAACAAAGAGGTAAGATTTTAAAATTTAGAATAACTCTCAAATTCAGAACAGAGTGAAATTTAAGTAGTTGATACAAACATTTAAGGCTTAAAGCTGTTGATGCCAACATCTCATACTACATATCGTGAAAATACTGGAACTTTGGGAGCCATCTTAGAAAAGAGTTAGCTACTGGTGATATAACACCAAACTCCTCACATTGAGGACAATTTTTCAAATATTCTCAAATAAAAAATAAAATCTGTAATGAAATCTTCAGATAAAACTATTCAGATAAAAGTTTATGTTATGTAGTAATTAATTTTAAATGTATATAGGATGCCTTTTTGTGATCACCTTGTAAGGAAGTTATGGTGAATTCTTTCTAGTTTTTTAAGCTTTTTAGTTAAACAGAGTCTTGATTTGTACAATTCAGAGTTGCTTATGTTATTTATTTCCAATATCAATTTGCTCTTCATATTACATGGTGATAAGATATTTTATTATCTAATTTTAGCTTTTTACTGATTAGTTTTATTTCTGTGGCACTTTAAAGACCTGAGTTTTGGAGTCAGTTCGAAGATAAGATGAATAGTTTGGGTCTAAGTGGAATTTGCCCTAGACATTTAATTAGCATTATAACAACCAACAATACAACATTTAAAATCACAATGTTATTTGATGATTCCTTTGACAGGAAAGCTTTAAAATAATGTTCAAAGGAATTAAATGCAGAAATTATTGCGTAGCAGAACTCGCTGTTTTTGAAAGCAGAAAAAAGATAATGTCTAGTCAGGGTGAAAGATTTTTTTTTTGTAAAACATAAACAAGAATAATCAAAGTGTGAACTAACCTATACATTGCCAAATGTTGCATGTTGATTTAAGTTTAATTAGAATTATTTGAAGTTAGAATTTCTTGAAGTGGTGAACATATCTTAATCTGCTCAACCCTGTTTAATGTCATTTATTATTTTTTGAACAATTGAAGTTTCATATCTTTAACATATTCTATTATTTGTACATCTGAAGGACCACATTCTGGCTACTTCAGGGAAAATGGCATAAGCACAGACCCAGATGGCACACACAAGGATAGGAAAATATCCATATTCTGGCTTCAAGGAACCAGGAATCTGTTAAAGGGGCCAATGTTAAAACATATAGTCATAAATATAGAGACTATGAACCTTGGCTCAGAGACCTGTTCAAAATGTTTCCATTATGGGAGGCCTGCATACCAATCTCTCCAAACAATCTGCTTCCTGACTGGATGCAGAGAATCATAGAATCATGATCTCACAAGATTTCCAATGCGTTATTCATATCAAATTTAGCCATGTCTTTCTGAATGAAAATCCTCTGTAAACCTTTTGATGCTAGAGCAATCATGGTTACTGAAATTTAAAACGGTGAATTTGGGTTTATTATTTGCAACAGCCCCATATCCTGTGACTTCCCAGGGAACTTAAAGGTCTAAAAGTCCTATTCACAACTTCCTGGAACTTTATGGAGTCATATACCAGGTACCATTCTTAACTGGTAGCATTGTACACCCACTCTGTACAAATGGGCATACCAGGCAGTACAGACTCAGGACCAAAATACAGATTATGATACTACTGTTATTCACAGTTTAAGTTAGCTTCCAAACTGTAAAGTTGCCAAGGTGACATAAAGCCTTCTCTCTTGTTGCCTACGCACTGTCATCATTGGGATAATTTATGATGCGGTAGCCCTCAGACTCCCTGACATTGGACTAGAAATTGCATAGCTTGTTGAACACAATAAAGATTCATCAGCTTCTCTTCGGGTAAATATAGCAATGAATGTGGAGTCATTTGATCACTTTCCCAAACAGGGAAAAGACACTACTTAATGCCATTCCACAGTGGGAGAAGAGGTGAGAGTTACTATATAAGAAAGAGAATAAAATATAAATTGTTAAAAACCATAATTTGCCAGAGGCTGATGAATTCATTTCATTTAATGTCATTACATTACATTTTTTTTCAGATGCTTAAGTAAAAAACAGCTCCTTAAGATAAAAGGCATGTGTTCCAGCAACATGTATTCCTCCCTTGCCCTTTTCCTGTAACATTCTGTGTTTTCTTTTACTGATCTGTCTTGTCATTCAACCAAAATAAGTGTTCAGAATCTTTTTCTCACCATTATTAATGAACCTTTGCATAGCCTGGGAAATCTACTTCTTTATATATAAAAATACTTTACCAAAGCCTTTGCTGTCAGTAAGGTTGAAGGGACATCTCTACCACCTAATAAACATAGAATGGATTTAGCAAGCAGATTCAGAAGTAAGAAAAATGGGTAAAAAGGTAGTACAGCATTAAAATAGAGAGCCTTGAGACTCACATAGAAGATTAAAGGATTGCTTCTATCTTGGAAGTCTTTGAGAATGAAGGACCCAAGCTGGCCTGTGTTATCACCAGCATGGTTTAACACTCTAATACAGTTTTATTTTTTGTTTTTCTGCATAAGATAAAGTAGTTACCTGAATGAAGGTGTCCTGATGGAGCTTAAATAATGAACCTACCAACAATGAGGCTAGAGTAAATTCAGAGAGACAAGGGAGTATAGTCCACTACAGTCTAATGAAACCTTATTGTGCTGTAATCCAATTTGCATCTTTATTCTTTATCTAGGAGATTTAGCCCTCAAGCATTTTATATTTGCCTGCAAAATGATATATATATAGTATAAACATCTACTTGGAAGGAAACTGTATAGTCAACCTTCTAAACATTTTTGGAAACCTCATAATAATTTATATTAAAATACAATCGTGGAGTTTTAGTGTGGTACTAAAGTATTAAATAGCAAAAGACAGCATCAGAATGCTTCAAATGAAATCAGACAGAGATTTCCATCCACAAAAAGATATCACTAAAAATACCACTTCAGACATGCTAGAATATTTTATAACTTTGTCTCCGGCTCTGGAGTGAGAAGCTTGTCTCCAGCTCTGGAGTGAGAAGCAGAGGCGGAAGCTTGTTGCACCCCCATTGAGCCCAGGGACCCCAGGACCCCCCAGTGGGGCCCCAACCCAGACCTCCAGCACAGCCAGAGGTAGGTGGGGCCCGCAGCAGGGAGGAAGGAGCCCCAACCCTGTGGGGCAGCTGAGTTTGAGTCAGGGAGGAACACGCCCCGCCCCCCCCGGCTCCTACTTTGCCCAGCCCCCAGAGAGCCATGTGACCGGAGACTCGTGAACAAGCCGTGCAAACAGGTGTGCATGTCTGCCTGGTGCATGAGTTAGCATAGAGTTTGTACAGGAGGGTGAATGGGAGGGCCTGAGGCCCTGCCTGTGAGCTCCTAGGGTAGGAAGTCACAGCTAGCCAGACTACTACCAGTAAAATTCATATGGGCACACACTGCAACCCTTGGGTCTCCTTGGGGTCCATGCCCACCCCCCACCCCAGCTCCTCAGAGGCTTCCACCCAGATGGAGCCCATTGTTCCAGGCTCAATGCAGACAGAGCCCCTGTTATTGGCTGCGGGGGCTGCCTGACAGTTTTTCAGGCTCTGGGGTCTGGGAGCATGGCCACCTCCCCTTGTGAGGTCTGCTCCCTTTTGGGGTCTCTGGTGTGCCAGCTGGAGGAGCTCTAGGCCACAGTCCAGAGACTGAGCACCATCAGGAATGGTAAGTGGGAGATCGACTCCTACTACCAGGCCCTTCACCCCCTGGAGGCAGAGGGTAGACCATGGTCACTTTACAGGACAAGGGAGGACTCAGGGACCTCCCATGCTGTCCAGCCAAGGGGTTGGGCCAAGGTGGTCAAGGGCCCCAAAGCCCCCTCTACCAAGATCCCCACCCTGCTGGAGCTTTACAACAGGTATGAACCTTTTACAGCCCCAGAAGAGCCTCCTAAGCTGCCAGCTCCTGCAGGCAACACAGGCTCAACTATAGCTCATAAGGTCAGGAAAACAGACCTTATGATGAGAGGCTGAGAGCCATGGGACTCTTCAGCCTGGAAAAGCACAGGCTCAGGGGTGATCTGGTGGCCATCAATAAGTTTATCAGGAGTGCTCATCAGGATCTGGGGGAATGTCTGTTCACCAGAGTGCCCCAAGGGATGACAAGATCAAACGGTCACAAACTCTGCTGCGACTGATTCAGGCTGGACATAAGAAAGAACTTCTTTACTGTCTGAGCTCCCAAGGTTTGGAATACACTGCCACCGGAGGTGATTCAAACACCCACTTTGAATGCCTTCAAGACACATTTGGATGCTTATCTTGCTGGCATCCTATAACCCCAGCTGACTTCCTGCCCCTGGGGCAGGGGGCTGGACTCGATGATCCTCTGGGGTCCCTTCCAGCCCAAAGGTCTATGAAATCTATGAAATCTCTCTATGTCAAGGGAAGCTATGCATCCCTGGAAGCCGACATTGGCACCCAGGGTGGATGATTGGAGACCCCCTGCATTAAAATCTTTGGGGAACACAGCACAGGGGACACAGTGGCAGGAGTCTATTACAGACCTCCTACCTAGGATCAAGAGCTTGACCAGGAATTCACCAGGGAATTGACAGAAGGTGCATGTGCCTGGTGCATCATTGTCATGGGAGACTTCAACTACCCAGACATCGTGTGGAAAGAGCACTCAGCCAAATCAGAGCAGTAGCAAAATCTTCTCTCATGAATGGATGAGCTCTACCTGATGCAAGAAGTCAACAGGCCAATGAGAGGTAAAGCACTGCTTGACCTGGTACTGGCTATGGGAAATGACCTAATCAGTGACCTAACGATTGAAGGGAAGCTGGGTGACAGTGACCATAAGCTGATCATCTTCACCATCTGCCGTAAAGCTGGCAAGTCAGTCAGCAATACAGAAGTCCTTTACTTGAGGAAAGCTGACTCAGGAGCTTGTAGGTAAGTCCCTAAGGGACCACGATCCAAAGGGGAGGGGAGTTCAGGATGAGTGGTTGCTCCTCAAGGGAGCAATCCTGGATGCATGAGCTAAGTCTATTCCATCTTGGAGCAAAGGCAACAAAAGGGCACAGCAGACTTCTTGGTTCTGCAGGGAACTAGCGGACCTACTGCATTTAAAAAGAAAGGATGCCTACGAAGGATGGAGGACTGGATCCACCTCCAAGGAGGAATATTCTGCACTTTTCCAGACCTGCAGGGAGTGAACCAGGAAAGCCAAGGCTGTGACTGAACTCTAACTAGCTACAAGTATCAAGGGCAATAAAAAAGTCCTTTTTTAGATATGTGGGGAGCCAGAGGAAAAGCAAGGGCAACATTGGACCCCTGCTAAACCTGATGGGACAACTGACAACTGATGCCCAGGAAAAAGCCAGCTTGCTAAATGGGTACTTTGCATCAGTTTTTCACCAGTCCCAAGGGGCGCCCATGCCCATTACAGGACAGGAACGCCTGGGTGAGGATGATTCCTTACCCTCCATCAATGCTGACCTTGTAAAGGAACACCTTCAGAGGCTGGACACCTTCAAGTCAGCCAGCCCTGACATCTTACACCTCAGGGTACTCAAGAAGCTGGCAAGCATCATAGCTCAGCCACTGGCAGGGCTCTTTGAGAATTCCTGGCACTCTGGTGAAGTGCCCAAAGACTGGAAGATGGTCAATGTGGTGCCTATGTTAAGAAGGGGAGGAAAGTGGATTCGGCAAACTACAGGCCCATCAGCCTGACCTCTATTCTGTGGAAGGTCTTAGAAAAGATTATCAAAGAGGCCATTCTTAACAGAGCGGCTGATGGCAGCATCCTGAGGGATAGCCAGCATGGGTTTGTTGCGAGTAGGTCTTTCTTGACCAATCTAATTTCCTTTTATGACCAAGTGACCTATCACCTGGACAAGGGAGAAGAGATTGATGTCATATATCTTGACTTTAAAAAAGCCTTTGATGTGGTATCTCATGATCACCTCTTGGCAAAACTGGCCAACTGCAGCCTCAGCTTCACTACGATCTGCTGGCTGGGGAATTGGCTAAGTGGTCGGACCCAGAGGGTGGTGGTTGATGGAAGTCAATCATCATGGTTCCCTGTGACCAGTGGGGTCTCTCAAGCCTCTGTCCTTGGGCCAACACTATTCAACATCTTCATTAATGATGTGGACATTGGTATCAGAAGCGGACTGGCCAAGTTCGCCAATGTCACCAAACACTGGGGTAACATGTCCATACCTGAGGATAGGAGAGCGATCCAGGCTAACCTTGACAGGCTCAGGAAATGGGCAGACAAGAACCTGATGGTGTTTAACACTGAAAAATGCAAGGTTCTCCACCTTGGGAAGAAAAACCTGCAGCATACTTATAGGCTTGGCAGCAGGTTGCACTATGGATGAAAGGGACTTGGGGGTCATGATTGACCACAAGATGAACATAAGCCTTCAATGTGATGCTGCAGCTAGTAAAGCAAGCAAAATGCTGGCTTGCATCCATAGATGCTTCTCAAGCAAATCCTAGGATGTCGTTCTCCCATTGTACTCCGCCTTGGTGAGGCTGCAGCTGGAGTACTGTGTCCAGTTTTGGGCTCCACAATTTAAAAAGGATTTGGAGAAGCTTGAGAGAGTGCAGAGGAGAGCCATGCACATGATCAGAGGTCAGGAAAACAGACCTTATGATGAGAGGCTGAGAGCCATGGGACTCTTCAGCCTGGAAAAGCGCATGCTCAGGCGGGACCTGGTGGCTGCCTATAAGTTTATCAGTGGTGCTCACCAGGATCTGGGAGAATGTCTGTTCACCAGACTGCCCCAAGGGATGACAAGGTCAAATGGTCACAAACTCCTTCAGGACTGTTTCAGGCTGGACATAAGGAAGCACTTCTTTAGAGTCTCAGCTGCCAAGGTCTGGAATAGACTGTCACTGGAGGTGGTTCAAGCACCTACTTTGAATGCCTTCAAGAGAAATTTGGATGTTTATCTTGCTGGGATCCTATGACCTCAGCTGACTTCCTGCCCCTGGGGCAGGGGGCTAGACTCAGTGATCTTCCGAGGTTCCTTCCAGCCCTAATGTCTATGAAATCTATGAAATCTATGAACTTCACAACTTAGTATAAAGAAATTACTCTTTATTTTCTATCCCCTTCTCTACATACATTTTCACGAGCTATTATTTACATAGCCTTGCATTAGAGATTTTTCCACTAGCTTTAACAGATTTTAATCAGTCTCTCTCAGAATCACTTGCGTCCTGTTTTTTTTTAATGTCTTTTGTCTGCTTCATAAAAAAAAATTACTTCCATGACACCACTGTCATGTCATCAGTTGTTCTCATTTGCTTCTGCTGTTATGTACCAAAAACTGGAGATGAACAATATACAGAGTAAACCAAAACAAAACTAGGAAGAAACATTTAAAGATCAAATATTGAAAGACACTGAATGCCTCCTCCTAACAGTGAGTGCTTTCATCTTCCTCTGAAGTTGAAGGGGTGAGATCACTTTATGAGTCCAGAGGCATAACACTTAAGGGAGCTCTTATAAATATGTTATTAAGGACTGATACATTTTTACGCAGACCATTATGGGTACACTGATGTTAACAATAGAAATACTTTGTTTATATGACAAAGGCATATCTATCTTGGCTAGGGACAAAATAAATTGCCCCATACCCAACTGACATAAACATGCCAGGATTAGCCCTCCCCCCTCCGCCAGCTCACACACAACAGACACAGCGATACTGACAGAAGGGTGCTTGCCTTGGCTTAGCTTGTGTCTTCAGGAAGATAGGACAGTAGCACTTGCAGAAAAAACTTCAGCTAGCATGTTCTGTTAAGGCAGGGGTGGGCAATTATTCAGCTGAAGGGCCACTTAATAAGTTTTAGTGAGCTGAGAGGGCCACAAGGGCAGCTTTGCCACTTGAAAGGTGCCCCACCCCCTGGTCACCATCCTGGGACCAGAAGTCCTGCCCCTAACCCCCAACTTTTGCCAATGGAAATCCCTCCCCTTGCCCCTGGAAGTACTCCTTTTGGGAAGGGGGTTTGCCATCTTGGAACCAGAAAAAAAATCATATGCTAAAAATCAAACATCTATTATAACATTTTAATTTTATTTCAAGAACTATTTTGTCCTTATTTATGTGTGTTTGCATAGTGTATATAGAAGCTATTGCATCTACAGATTCATTGGGGAGGAGGGTGAGAGCAGGGTGGGCAGGCAGCAAGGAATAGGAGATATTCTGTTTACCAGGGTGTCCCTTGGGGTAACTATAAACAACGGCCACAAACTGACAGAGAACAGATTTAGGCTACATATCAGGATGAATTTCTTCATGGTAAGGGTTACCAGAATCTAGCATGGGCTTCCAAGGGATGTGGTGCTCTCCTCTACCCTAGAGGTCTTTCAGAGGAGACTGGACAAGCACCTGGCTGGGGTCATCTGACCCTAGCACTGTTTCCTGCCCAGAGCAGGGGTTTGGACTCGATGATCTATTAAAGTCCTTTCCAATCCTTAAAATCTAGGAAATCTAGGAAACCCACCCCTACATCCCCCACATCCCCCACAAACCCCCACACACACCCACACACCCACCTAACACCCCACCAAACACACATCCACCCCCTCAGGCACATGCAAGAGGAAGACATTATTTTGAGCTTTTTGACTTTCCTGTATTTCCCTGTTCAGCCAAGAGGGTTTTTTTAGCCCCTTTGCCCCCCCTCCCCTCTTTATGTGCAATGGGATTGTTCCCTTCTGTGCCTGAAGCATCGTTCCCTTGAGGAACGACCATCCTTCCTGGACTCCCATCTCACCAATGCTCCTGTCCTTTAGTGTCTCTCTTACTAATCTCCTGTGCCCATTGAAGTTAGCCTTTCTGAAGTATAGCACTTCTGCCCTACTGGTTATCTTTCCCACCTTTCACTGGATAGTGAATTCCAACAATTGGTGGTCACTATCCCCTAGATTACCCTGTATCTGTAGGTCTCCCACCAGGTCATCCCTTATAGCTAACACTAAGTCTAGTAAGGCATTTCCCATAGTGCGACCATATACTTCCTGTGTTAGGTGAAGGTCCTGTATGCACATTAAAAACCTATGTGAATGATTAGATGTAGCTGATTGCTCCTCCCAGCAGGTGTCAGGGTAGTTTAGGTCACCCATGACAACCATGTCCCTTGAGTGTACTGCCTCTGAGAGCTGTCTTGATAATTCCAGGTCTAGCTCATCCTCCTGTTGTGGCAGTATATAACAGACCCCCCCACTACTAAATCCCTTTCATCCTGCCCCCCTTGTATTCTGACCCACAGTACCTCA